>NW_011503088.1:4982-11623 GCF_000495115.2 Populus euphratica
GGTAATTTTTTTTTTTTAGGCGGTAAAACCAGCCCATTGATTTTTTTTATATGATTTTTTTTTAGTTTTCCAATAATCAAATCTAAATTTGTTACCTTTGCTTGCTAGCTCCCCGGCAACGGCGCCAAAATTGCTTGACCGCTTTTTATGATCGGCTTGTTTTAACTCGCAAGTGCACGAGTGTGCGATGTAGCAATTAACTCGGTAAGATCGAGGTCATATCCACAGAGAGCTAGATCTGGAAATTAAGCTAAGTAACAAAAAAAAACTCAAGAGAAATTAAATTAACAATAACTTGGTTGAAAATAATTGATGGATTTGTTTTTAAAGATAAAAAAAAAATGTAAATAGATTTTAAATGACAAGAAAAGTAAGTCTTGGTCCAAATCAATTTTAATGGTGATGTATTGGTGATTTCTTCAACATATATAAGATAACTCAACCTAATATCAATGATGGTGATATTAGATCAGAAGATATTACAATGAAGATTAGAAAGATGAAGATTGATTATTGCTTAAGAATGAACAAGTACTTTCATATTAAGTAAGACATTGAATCAAGCAATCTCTATACCAAAACTAAAGTTTGTGCATAAAAATTCAAGATTATAACATTACCTAAATGATTTCTAAAATTTCTTTACAATAATAAATCATTCATGAAGAAAATAAGAAGATAAACATTAAGATTCATTCATATCCTAAAGAACTCACCTCAATCACCATTATCCTTGATTTGGATCCAAGAAAGAGTTTAGCCAACCATGATTATATATAAGAACACTTCAATAAACATGAAAGAACTTGAATCCAACTGAAAAAATAAGTTTTACAAACTAAAGAACCGAAATCTATAAAGAAGAACACAATACAATTTCAGAAAAAATTCGGACACAAATCTGACTCTAACTTTGGACAGCAATTCGACCCTCTTAGAAGCTTTTTTTGGAGAAGTCTATTAGAGACATATTTATAGGCAATTCTGTCACCTTTCCAGATCATTAAAGAACAGCTCATTTGGACACCTGAGTCAAAAGTTATGGGCAAAACACCGAAAGGTGTTCTGAAAAATCAAATCAAGACAGCTTTACAACTACTTTGGTGCACGTTTTTCTTCCTCATTTATGAGGTGTCTCCTTCTTCTTTTTGACCCAAAATAATGTTAAAATATCCCCTCCAGCTTTCCATCCATGTGCTTGCCTTCTTGGATCAATGGATTGCCCAAAATAAATCAATTGTTATTTGTTGTGTGGACATGTAAGATCATGGATTGTGTTTGGGTTGATTTGAAGGTTGATTTGGGGTTGATTTAGGGCTGATTTGGGGCTGATTTTGGGCTGAATTTGAGCATCAAATAAGTATACAAATGTACTTATTATTTGGGCTAAGATTTACATTGAAACCTTGAGTGTTTAATAGTTGAAGTTTGCACACAACATAAGGCAAGTTTGGGCTTGAAATAAATCATATGATATTCTTTTCTAGAATTGGAATAGAATTGATTTTTGGGACAAATTTGGAGCACTTATTTGAACCAAGATTTGCTTCAATCTTCAACTAAATGTCTCTTCAATTCTTTGTTCTGAATTCCGACGTTGAATTTTCTGAATTAATTCATTTAAGCTCCAAAAACCTATCAAAACATTAAAACAAACTTTATTACTAAAAAACACATCAATTATTATAAAAACAACCAAATAAAACAATAAATACATATGTAAAATAAGAGACTTAATGAAACTTTTGATGCACAATCAGTGATTCGAGGATGAATCATCTTGAAGAGAGAGAGGGAATGATACCATCCAAGTAAGGTCAAATTTGGATTTTGATGTAAAATATGCAACTATCCAAGTAAGGTCATAATTCTCAATCCGACCGTTGGATCGAGCTGAAATTTTACGTGGAGTCTCCTGACATATTGTATTAGCTTGGGTTAAAATTTCAGGTCAATCGGAGTTCGGGAAGGCATCTCAATATGGGTCAATAGAGGCTGTATGAATTTTGTTATTTACTTCCTTTTGACTTGTGGACTTCCTATTTGGCTAGGATTCTTTTCCTCAAAAGATGTGACAGCTTATTTTGAAAATATACTAATTCTACAAAGGTGTTTAATGGGCTGCAACATAGTTTTCAAGTGTGGCAAGGATTCATAATTATTTCAGAATCCTTTTCTTACAAGGATTCCTTATTCATCTGAGCTACAAAAGGAAAGAAGACTTTATAATACATTCTACCTTCAGATCAGATTTCCTAGTCTATTTGAGACTTCTTCATGGTGACAAATCTGATTCTAGCATATTTAGGATAGTAATTTTTGGATTTTTATATTTTTATTATTTTCTTCTTAGTCTTTGGGTTATTATTACTTATTTGGGTCAATTGTAAGTGGGCTACATATAAGTCCACCTAAGGGGTTTCTTTAAGTCTAGAATCACTATAAATAGAGGCATAACCAAACATGTAACGGAGGACTATTCAGATTAATAAAATTTCTTATTTGCCGCACTTTGTGTGTGTATGTGTTGGTGAGATAATCTCCCTTCCATGGTTCTCTAATGAACTGAAAAACGACTTATCGAAGAACAACTGTCTTCATGGCATCATCTTTATACTTCTCGTTCGCGAATCAATATTAGTTGGGTAGGGGTTTTCTGTTTTCAATAGTGTTGGTGCCTAGGTACAAGTTATCTTTGTGTCACACTCCTATCAAACCGGATTTACTTAGCTTTCCGAGAATTGGTGTCTTTGTGTGTGGGTTGCGTGACCATGTGATCACGAGGTTTGCATCACCTATAAAAGATAAGTTTCTTAAATATTAAATAGCAATAGTTCAAAGAAGTTAAGTTTTTCCTTTAAGAAATGGTTTAAAAAATACCTAGATATCATGTTGCCTATAAAGATCACTTTGATAAAATGATAACATGTGTTGTGTTATTTTCAAATATTCTACTAGCACACCACTTGGTATTACAAATAAGTCAATTTAGTTGAATTTTTAAAGTTACAATTAGACAATACAAATGCATATAATAGTAACATTATAATACATGCATCTTGATGGGAATTGAAGTGTAACCCCAATAGTCTGGACAATTGATACAACTAAAAAATTGATGTCTTCTTCCAAGTGCAGGAATGTCGAAGTAATAAATAACCTAGCAACATTAGGGTCGAACCACAGTGAGGTTAATTGTATAAATTATAGATAACAACAATACAACAACAATAATAACAATAATAGTAGTAGTACTAGTAGTAATAATAAAAAAAAAAGGAGAAGAAGAACAAGACGATGAGAACTTTGAGATGCAATATTAATGTAAGGATTAAACAATGATAACAACAAATATCAAGGTTAGAGGATCCACCAATGGCATGTCAATAAACTCTAATTATTTAATTGGAAACCACACACAAAGAAGGTTCCAATCATATTATAAATTATTAACATGATTACATTAGTTATCTTATTCGATTAATGCTAATACTTGTAAATATTGTCAGGCATTCATAATTATAACTTATGTTAACAACAAATCAAGGTCCTTTCATAGCTCAGGTGTCGGTTATACCATATAGTATGGGCTATAAGAGTGCCAAGTATTTGTTGTATCAAGTGTTATGCAACATAAATCTAGATTAGTCATTTAACAAGAAAAGTATTAAAGAGTGAATAAGATAACAAATACAAAACAGATTAGTATCAAACATTAAAATCCATATTAAGTTTACACTATACTTATTCTTACACCATTAGTATAACATTTTCACCTTGACATAATAAACTTAGCTAAACATAATGAAAGAAAAAAAAATAAACAAAAAAAGAACATAAATAAGATAAAAGTTAACTAAGTAAAGGAAAGGAAATGAAAAACATAAACAAGATATTAATAAAAATAAAACTTAAAAATACAAAAAAATACAAAGTGAGAAAGCAAAAGCATGATCTTGATCTGGAGACCAAGATGCCTATATACATGGTAAATGCCTCCTTTTATAGGCTAATATTGGGAACTATTGATTTGATAACTAATTGATGAATGGGTGGCCAACTCTTGACTTGGTGACAATCCTTATCTTCTCTTCTCTGCCCCAAATGTCATTAATAACATTAGAATTGGAACCACTTGAAAACATGAAAGATGTAGAAAATTATCTAAACTTTCCAAGGAAAAAAATAAAGGTCATTTGGACTTCTACAACTCCAGATATAGGCCAAACACTAAACAATGCCTGGGTTAAAAGACAGATTCGGACTTCTTTGTTGTTGCTATAATTTGGACTTGAAAATGGCCTTTTTAAATCTTGGACTCCACATGAAAGTTGTAGGCCTATATGTTACCTTTTCATCCATATAAAGTAGACCTAAATCCAAGATCTACAACTCTAGATATGACCTAATTATTTCGCTTTGGACTACACTGACAGAATAGTATTCCGCTTTGGACTACACCGACATCTCTTTTCTAAGTTTGGCCATCTCTTTATCCTTTCAATTTCAGTTCTTAAGTTCATCAATCAATCCTTTCATTTATGTGATAGGCCTATATTTAAAATGAATATTTACCATAAATTAAAGGTATCTTATATTATTAGATATGTTATTATAAAATATGCTTTAGTTCAGGAGTTATTGATACTTCAAGTGCAAAATGATGACATAAAACCTTAATAAAAATAAACTTTTAAGTACTAATCATACCCCCAAACGAGTTACTAGTCCCTAGTAATCAAAGTGTTAAAATAGAAAAACAATTTGCAAATTCCACAGAGCAAGATATTCATCATTCAACTTCCATTAATCTATCTAGATAAACAAACTCTTATTAAATTTATATATCTGCTCAATACCTCTTAAACAAGATATTAACAAACCTTCCTTTTATGCTTAATAAATCAACATATAGTTATGGGGCTTTACTTGGAAGAAAACAAAATTCTTGTTCTAATATTTAAGGTTAACTTCCTTGGGTTGTGATTTTTTTTTTTAAATATATATACATGTAACTTAAAAACACAATGCATCTTTAACCTAGTAACGAGCTTTCAGCTAATGACTCCCACACCAGTTGGTCTTAGGGTATTAGGTGTTGAGACACCCCTACGAGCTTAGTAACTCGGGTTGCCAATACTAATACGTAGATAGTGCAATGTTTGATTTTCTTAAGCTTTTCTCCTCAATCCATGTAACAAGCGTTGGGCCGACAGCTCCCAAGTTAGTTGACTTTATGGTATCAGGTGTTAAAACACCCCTTCAGGCTTAATTGCTTCGGTTAGGGAAACTACAAAACCAAACTTGTCTATATTTTTATTATCATTATTTTTTTTTGCTCTTTTTTTTGTTTTTTTGTTTTTTTAAATTATACGCTATTCGTTTTCCTTAGTTGTTACCTTTAACAAAAGAATATAAATAATGTAATAATCCAATGTACAACCCACAATCATATGTTAAAGTGTGTGTGTGTGAAAATTAAAGTTTAAGAATACATGTTAAATGAGTATATGAATAGAATTAAGTGATAATAACGCGAGAGTTTGTAAACCTAAATATTTTTAAAAGTATTATAATAGACCTTGTTAAGAATGGTTACTAAGATGCGTCTTAAGAGTCACTTTAACAAAAGAGTTCCTTTACTCTGCCATCCTAGTAACAATAATTTTGCACATGCTTTATAAAATAGAAAACATAGTTAGTTAATTTTTTTCATCAACTACTACCCTCTATGAAAAAGACAGTTAGTTAAATTTTTTTTTGTCAACTACTACCCCCCCAACCAAAACAAGACATTGTCCTCAATGTCCTAGAGTAGAAAGATAGAGTATAGAAGACATCACCTGAAATAACGAACACTAACAAACCTAAAACACACTTAAAATCTAATCTAAGTTTTTTATGGCTTTCCTTAGATAACCAATTTATCCGACTCATGGAGGGATCCATTACAGGAATGAAAAATTGTAGTTGGTCAATCAATTATTCAGCAGTAGCAACAGAGATTATGATTTGTTGTGCAGAAGATGTTAGAAATTCCTGTTCCACAGTATGATCAAGAAAAGACAATAACTTATCATAATAACCATTAACATTTAACAAACCTATGGGTTTATGGTGAATGTGCAGTTGGGCCCAAGAGGAGATATGAAAGATCTTTTCCAATGTACCTAGACCACCTGGTAAGGCAATGAAGGCATCAGCATGGTTAAACATTGCATTCATTCGAGCAGACATTGTGGAGACTTGTAGTTCCTCTCTAATTGTTTTTCCAATGATGTCTCCTTGTGCTAAAGTTTTGAGGATGACCCCTAAAACTTGACTACCTCCTAAAAATGTAGCTCCTATTAACCCAAGATTGCCTCCCTCATACACTAAATGAATCTTTCTCTCAACTAGCACCAGACCAAGATGATTTGCTGATTCTAAAACTCCTTTTCTTTCCCAAGACTAGATCCACCGAAAATAGAAATATTTCTTATGTGATGACCTAAGAACTTGTCATTTCTACACACCTATATTTATTGCAAGTATGGGTTGAGTAGAAATGAAAGGAAGGAAGAGAAGATTTTATAAACGAGAAATTAAAACGGAAATCATACCACCTATATGTAGGCCAGCTGGAGTCTTACACACTCTTT
>NW_011503088.1:11778-13350 GCF_000495115.2 Populus euphratica
CTTAAACGCCCTCTATGGGTCGAGGATTGGCTTCCCATCCAATCTTCTTAAAAACTAGCAAACACAATCTTTTTTAGTCAGATTCCCAAGACTAAGTTGATCATGTTCTTTATGAAAATAAGGCCATAAATCATGAATTGCATGATGCACATCTCCATTAGGATGCGTCTCAATAGTTAATAGAAAATTATCAAAAGACTCCTTACCCATGCCATCCTTAATGAATTATATTTTATCTTCATGGTTTAAATAAATCATTCTTAAAGAACGACATTGTGTATTACAAATCCATTTGGCACATGGATGACAGACTTTTAGTCGTTTTGCATGATGTTTCATTGCAAAAGTGCTTTTACCTTTTCCAAGCATGTGTGAAATGAAGGAATTAGAGGACTCACCTAATAATCGGACCTTTGCTTTAATCAACTAGTGAATATCTTCAGGAATTCCATGATTCATTAACAACCTCAATGTTGCACATCTAGCACGATAAATTTTTGTAATCGCATTCTGAGGCAGAGCGGGAAAATACTTTTTCAATTTTTCAAGATTAGTGTCCATTTTCAAATGAGAATTGGAAGAGAGATTCAAAGAATTGCACAAATGGAAGAGAGATTCAAATAATTGCACAAATATATACAGTAATATAAGTTATTATAGGAAACTGAAAGAACCGACTGAAATCACAAAGTACCATTGTCCGCCATTTGATCGGGGTAAAAGAAACTAGCAAAAATCACTTAAAAAGAAACATAAAAACAATGTGATGAAAAAAAAAAATCAATCTTTATATATAGGATCACCCAATTCAATAGAGTCATTTTCAACTCAAAAATTGTCAATGTAAACTTTCAAACAATGTCCATTTACCTTGAAAACATTGTCATGCTTTGGATTCTTGATATCATAGACCCCATATGGATACACATGTTTCACAATAAATAGACCGTTCCATCTTGATCTTAGTTTTCTAGGAAATAAATACAGTCGAGAATTATAAAGCAAGACTTTTTTACCAACATTGAATGTTTTCTAGGAAATAAAGACTCAAATGGTTTATTGCATAAATGTGTTCCACCATCACTTATCATAGCTCGAGAGATTCCAAATCGACTCAAAATATTTTCTTTCAAAAACTCTATCACTGTTTTGTGATCATTATTTTGACTTAGAATTGTCTCAATCCATTTTGAAACATAATCTACTATGACTAATATGTACAAGAAGCAAAATGATGAAGGAAATGGACCCATGAAATCTATACCCCAACAGTCAAAGATCTCAATGACAAGAATATGATTTAAAGGCATCATGTGACGTTTTGAAATAGATCCCAACTTTTAAAAAATTTCACAAGACTTGCAGAATGTATGTGAGTCCTTGAACATGGTGGGCTAGTAAAATCCACTTTGTAAGATTTTTGCAGTTGCCTTTCTTTATGATAAATGGCCCCCACATGCCTTAGAATGACAAAATTTAATGACACTACTTACCTCATTATCAGGAATGCATCTTTAAAATATTTGATCAGGACAATATTTGAATAAATAAGGGTCATCCCAATAAAAGTTC
>NW_011502993.1:0-14229 GCF_000495115.2 Populus euphratica
TTGTGTTCAGTATTTAAGATTTAGGCATGCGTAATTATAGTTATTTTTTAAATAATTTGTATATTAAAATATATATTAATAATTTTTTTTTAAAAAAAAAATTATTTTTAATATTAATATATTAAAATAATTTTAAAAAATTAAAAATATATTAATTTAAAATTAATAAAAAATAAAAAAAATTAATTTTTTTCAAAAATACTCTTGAAATATAAAAACAAACAAGATCTTAGTGGCCATTTCGATTTCGAAATATGGTTTTATTTGTAGATTTTAAAATTTTATTTTTATTAAAAATTAAATTTTTTATATTTTTTAGATTGTTTTAATTCAATTATTTCAAAAAATAATCTTAAAAAATAAAAAATTATTATTTTAATATATTTTAATATAAAAAATAGTTTACAAAATGACTGTAATTATATTCTTAAACAAACTTTTAAGCTTGTTGTTTAAAAACAAATTTATTAGGTTGTATTAATACATGTGAAAAATACATAAATGCATGTTTGATTAAAAAGATGAAAATAAAATAATGTAAATTAACATGTTTCTGGATGGTTTTGAAATGAATTTGTGTAATTTCAAGATAGGATAGAAAGAATGAGAAATATATATACACATACGGTAATTAAACACTATTTTATTTTTTTATATATTAACAAAAGCTAACAAGGAATGAAAAAAATATTAATACATGCTCATAAATATTGTTTACTTAAATAATATAATGACGGATCTACCCCTTCCACGTAAAATCCTTTAACTGATTACTAAGAGCATGATGATCATTGAATAAGGCTCCTTAGGTCACTGTCAGAGTATGTAGGGGTGATTTAATCTTTTTCTATTTTAAAAGTATAATGCAAGGAATAAAATACTATTGGATGTAAAAATTTTAAAGATAGAGTCCAGAACTTTCATCTTCCATATTTTTTTATATATAATAATCATGAATAATAGTTTGGTCTTTGAATATATATATATATAGATATAGATATAGATATATATTTGTCTCACACAACATGCTCTAGCATATGCATGGAGCCCATCCTCTGTGCATGTTTCTAAGTATGTTTGATAATATGTATGGTATTGTATTTTAAAGTATTTTTTATTTAAAAATATATTAAAATAATATTTTTTTATTTTTTTAAAAATTATTTTTAATATTTATGTATTTATTTAAAAATATTAATTTAAATTATAAAAATAATATTTTTAGAAAATATATATTTTTAAAATGTAAAAATAAATAAGGTAATTAATAAGCTAAAAATTAGCTTTTGCCTTGTAGTGTTGTGTTGACAAATCAACTTTTCCTGTCTCACTTTTCTCTTTCATCACCTAGAAAATCACGCCGTACTTGGACATAATTCATAATTCTGTCCCGATTAATTAAAGGCAAGAGAAGAGAACAAGGAGCAGCTTACAATGAATAGTGCATATTAATTGATACCCTAAATCTAGCCATGGTTCGAGCCGTTATTAGAAGTCCAATGGCCTCTTCCTCCAGAGAAAATCTTCAGGCTCGTCGGGAACCTAGCTGTAGCCTCTGACACTTCAAGCTCCAGTGCACTGTCGAATGCAGACCTCAGGACAGTTACGGAGCCGACTTGTAAAACCTCACGGATCAAGACTGTCGACCTGGTTCTAAAACTCTTTTAAAATAATACATAAAACGATGTTGTTTTCACCGTTGACTTTTACCAACACCAACACCAACAGTAGAGAGTAGTAGCTATGCATCAACAGTCAGTCATCATCACCATCATGGCTCGACCACATCTCGAACAACGAAAGAGCAATCAATAATACAAGAACAGGTGGTAATGGGGGAGGTCTGCTGAAGGAAACAATAGGATCCGTCTTTTCATTTGGAACTAGCCCTTCTTGGACAGAAGCATTGCTCCCTTGTTTCTTTGGAGTTGAAGTGACCGCAGGTTTTACGAGCATGTGATTACCAGTAATAAAAGTCTTTAATTATATGTGATGGTTCAGTGTGCGTGTGTGTATATAAATGTTTGCTTAGAAGTCGATGACTAAAAAAAGGGTTACAGGAAGTGTGATATCTCGATATATTTAGACCTTTTAGAATATTAAGTCTAGATGATATCAATCTAACTTTGATATCTCGATATATTTAGAATTTTTAAAATATTAAGTCTAGATGATATCAATCTAACTTGTTTCCCGGCTTAATGTTTTTAAAAATACATGTAGATCTAATAAGGTATTAAACCAAACATTCTCAAGTTTAACTATATATTAAGTTTAACTATATATGAATCTCATAAGATTCTAAGTCTAACATTGTTAAATTTAATTATGTGTTGGGTTCAAGTACATGCAAGTATAATAACATGACAAATTTAATATTTTTGAGTTCAATTATACATTGAACCTAAATATATATAAGCTTAATGAGATAATAGACCCAACACTCTTGATTTTAACTATATACTAAATCCAAGTACATGTAAGTTTAACAAGATGCCGAACCTAATGTTCTTAGATTCAGGTACGTATTAAGCCTAAGTGCACGGTTGACAAACTCAACACCCTTAGGTTTGAGTCAATGAATTAATTTGGTTTTGTAACCGGTCCAACTAGTTTTTTGGTAATGTATATGTGTCACGTGCATGAATGGAAACAAGAATACGTTAATAATGTATAAACAATACATGAATTTAATATATTAATGTATAATGTTTTAATTTATATGATGTTATTAAAAAAACAAATATTTTAATGCACAGTATATATAATGCACATGTAATTCTATTATAAATATTTGTAAAAAATATTAATTATCATTTTTATTTAAGATACTTTAAAGATGGTTTAAATATTTTTTTTATATATAGAAAAAATATAATTAGTATTTAGATTTAAAATACTTCAACGGTATTTTAAAAAAAATTTATAACAAATAAAATAATATAAAAAAAATAATTAAGCATAGCCGTTAAACCCTTGCTGTCAAATCTGCTTAGCAGTTAAATCTTAAAAATCTAAGCATTGCGTAATTGTTAGATTTAGATATTTAAAATATTCTCTGAACTTTTTTAAAAAATTATATTTAAAAAAAATTATTATTAACTTGTTATATAGCAAGAGCACGGCCAAGCTGCTATTATATTATTAAAAAAAATCGAAAACAATTATAAAGAAACCAAGAGGGAGGTGTTTTTACTATGCATCCTCTCTCACTTCCTAGTTTTTTTTTATTTTGCTTCTCAAACTTTTTTTACTTTTTAATTAGATCTTCATGTGGCCACGAAGACTAATTACTTCTAATTTATTAAGTAAAGGCATAACTGAAAGACCGGAGATTGGACTAAAAAAACTTAAAGAAACTACTTGTTCGTTTTGAAATTGATTAAAAAATTGACTTTAATCCTTTTACTTTGCTCCTATACCATTTTCAATTCCTTCAATTTTTAAAAATTTCTTTTTATCCATAACTTTATTTTTTTATTTTTCAGTTTTGTGGTCTGAGGTGTGAGCAGAAAAATAATATGAATATAGAAGATAAAAATCCTTAAATTTATAAATAAAATAGAAACAACTCAATAAATCTAAAATTAGGTTGATAGAAAACCTAATCTAATAATTATCTAAATCAAAGTTATTAAACAAAAGATCTCAACTTGATGATTATAAAGAATTAAGAATTACAAGTATAAGAATAACCACACAAAAAAAACTAATCTTTGATGAGTTTCAAAGAGTTTGATGAAGAACTGAAAATAATCTCGCACACACGAAATATTAGCCTAAAATAAAATTCATGCTAAATTATTTTACCCTTCAAATACAGTATTTATAGTTTATAAAATAACTAAACCCTAACAGACCCAATTAAGAACAACCCAAAGCTGTAAAATAGATAACAAAACCCCCTAAAACCAATTAAAATATCATGATGCCGTATTCTACTTGCAAAGAAAGAAGCTGCCGAGCTTTCCTTGGAGAAAACTTGGATTGTCGTCCAAAAACAATCAGGAAAACCCTTCAAGCTAAAATTAACTACTTAATTGCCGACTTTAATGTCATTTAATAAAAGGATGGTGCTACCGACTTCGACTCTCTGTAAAACAAGGAATTCTTGCAAAATAATTAATTCCAGGCTGCCAACTAAGAACCCCTGGAAAGCTAGGATTCAACGCAAAATAAAAAACCACTTTCTGCGAAAATACTTGCTGTCCTCGTCGAAGAAGGAAGCTTGCCTTGCAGGAAGTCCAAAAACCATTAGAAAACTAGCAGTGTCGCCGCTCTCCCCTTTCTGCCAAGCTTCTCTGCAAGTTCAACCCAAGGTGGATCTCTCATTTGCATGGATTACATTAATTAAAGCATGTTCTTCGCTTGTTGAAGTTCGAAACTTGTATTGGCTAAGATATACTGAATTAGTCTGTCAAAAACTTCTTTAATACTTTTGGTTACTGACTTAATTTGTAATTCGTCAAATTTGCATCTCTGATAGATACTTTAATAATGCTCGTTGGTTCCTGGTAGAAAGTTATCTAATTTTAATGATAAAAAAAATATTAATCAACATTAATTTTAACTATTAAAATAATAGTTTTGATATTAATAATTTTATTTAATGGGATTTTATTAGTCTTTTTTTCATGTTCAAATTGTTTAAGTATATATGATCTCAAAAAGTTTTTCTGGTTTGTTTTTTTATTTTTAACTATTTATTTGGTTATTTAAAGGCACATACAAGCATGCTTAAATATTTAAGTTATTTTGGGTAATAGATAATAGATTTTTTTGTTGTAAAACACCATAATCTAGATTTTTTAGAGTGTATTTAATAGTATAGTAGTAATTAATTTTCAAATAATTTTTTATACTAAATACATGTAAATAATATTTTTTTATTTTTTAAAAATTATTTTTAATATTTATATATTAAAATAATTTAAAATACAAATTAAACCGCATCTCCCAACATTTCCTAACTGACCATCTAATTGCTGGAATCTGGGTACAGGATGTAATGCATCACATACATTTTTTTTTCTCGAGAAAGATGGGGTGGGCGACACCTCCCCCTTAAAAAATAAAAACAAATAATGAAGGCCTAGGTGCGCCAGACTGAACTGGTAGACTCGCGCCCTAGGTCTTGTATTTGGTATTTTGAGTTTTTTTCATTTTTTGATTTTTTTTATTTTTTGATTTTTTTGATTTTTTCAATTTTTAATTTTAATATTTAATTTATTTTTAATTGGTTTTCGTAAATTTTTTTATTTTTATAAAGTTATGACAATTTTGAATAAAAATCATGTCAGCTTGATTTTGTGAATTTTATTTTTAATGTTATTTTTCCTGTTATTCAAATTATTTTTTATTAATCAATTACATTGTGGTTTAATTAATTATTTTCTCTTTTAAAAATCAAATTAGGAACGCTTCCCCTTTTTTTACATTTTAAAAAAAAAATGATCTCGCCAGCAGCATATCACAAGCTTTATCAAGAAGCATGTCATTCATATAAATAACTTTTTAAAGTAATTTATTTTTCGATAGCCTAATATAGCTCAACCATGTCAAATAACTCGGCCAGGGACAATTAGACAAATAACAAGAAGATTATTTTTCAAACTCCCCTGGCATTCTTTGTTGCGCCTACGTGTATAATCTAGTGCGTGGAATAAAATTGATTATAAATTATAATAATTTTTTAAAAAAAGTAATAAAACATAATGCCAGTGATAAATTTTGTAATATTACTAAAAAAATGAAAAATCACTATCGTTAGCAAATACTTCATGATTATCTTAAAATAGAACATGTTCTTGGAAATATTTGTTTTTATTAAATGTATTTTTAATAATAATATATATTGATTTTAAAAAGATATGGATTGCCTATAATAAACTAAATAGGTATTATGTGATGTATTACCCGCCTGAAGATTAAATTAAAAAATTAATTTAAAAAACTTGGAGTTAAACCAAATTGGTTTTCACAACGTGTGACCCGATTTATAGAATCAAGATTATTTCATAAATAATAAACATAAAAAAAAGCACGAAGCAAAAGTCTAAATAATCCAATATTAAAAATAAAAATAAAAACAATAAAGATTTAAATCTAATTAATAAAATAAAATGATAAATAATAAAATAAAAAATTAAGAAAATAATTAAAAAATAACAATTAAATAAATAAAAACCAAATTGAATAAAAAATTAAATGAAATAAAATGATGGGGTAAAATTGACAAAATAAAGAAAATGATTAAACATAAAAAAAAATAGCAATAAAAAAAATAAAAACTATAATAAATACAAAAATTAAATGAAATAAAATATTTTTTAAAATTATTTTTTAAAATTTAAACTTAAAATACCTTAAAAATAAAATAAATAAAAATAAAAATATAAACCAAAATTGATGCAAAAAGTTACATATGATTTTTTAAAAGGTACAAAAAGAGAAAATATAATGGAGCTTAATTATTACATCACCGTGGACATATTTCTAATTATAAAAAAGAGTATAATGTGATGCTTCCAATGCTATTTCTTAAAGTATTGTTTTGTTTTTGAAAGGTGTTTCACACGTTACCCAAAAAACAATCACTTCCTATTTTTTAGTACTTATTCATGTATCAATTATTTTTATTTATTAAAAGATGAAATTACTTTAAATCAAAACTGATTATAACTAAAAAAATCATAATAAAATTACAAAAATGCTCATAAATATTAATTTAATAATTTTTATTTTCAAAGATAATTCAATTATTTTCTTGTGTAATCAAAACTTAAAAGGTATAAAAGATGCTCCACTCTGTTTTTTATTTTATTAATTTCAAGGATAATTAAATCTTTTTATCTATTTGACAATGCTAATTAAACACAGTGAAAAGACCTCCTTGCATCCTAATTCTCACTTTCTTTTGTTGTTCTTCTGGAGAACAAAAATATCATTTTATTATAGTAATGTACAGTAAAAGATCAATCCTTTTTAATTTCTTAATTACAAGATCACCTGCACACACAAAAAGAAAACATATCTTTCTACATTACAGCTAAAGATAATTATCAACAACAATTATTTTATTTATATAATCCTTATTACATGAATAAAACTTATATAATAAATTCTAATATTGGATGTTCTTTTTTTTTTAATTAACTTATTTCTGGATTCGCATATTTTGTCTGATGATGCCTTCTTCTTTGAATGACTAAACAATTGATTGAGATTCTTTCACTTTATGCAGTTGTTGTTTGCAATTTCAAAGTTTCATTGGCATGCGGTCCACATTGCTCTTCAAACGCCTGCATTGCTTGACACTTCGCTCGGCTCCTTCATCGACGAGTTCCAAGGCAAGCAGGCATTTACTGGAAGAAGGAGCAAGGGAAATCCTCGACGGGGTCCCCGCCACTGATGTAGAGGCTTTATAGATGGTTATTTGATTAATTTTATCCTTTTTTTTTAGTTGCCAGATACACAAACAGACAGCTACTGAGGAGGTGTTTAGAAGAGTAGTTAGGGTTGTTTTTTAAATTATTTTTAATTTAAATTTGTATTAAAATAATATTTTTTATTTTTAAAAGTATTAAAGTATTAAAATAAAAAAATTAATTTAATTATATAAAAAATACTTTTAAAATATAAAAATAACAAATAGGATCTCCATCTCATATAATGCAGTTGACCCCTCGAACCTCCCTTTGTTGCATTTGTCTTCAGGAGGGAAATGCAATAAAAAAAGATTATAACATCAATGGATAGGAAAATTGATTACGATATTAATAAAAAAAATGGGCTCCATAGGTAAAAAGAGTTTATGATCTTTGCCTCTACTAGATAATTAATAAATATAAATAGAAATATTTTAAAAATTAATAAATTATAGTTAATTTTATTGACAAAAATATTTTCTTGATATATACCAAAAAAATTATAATGAAAAAATTAAAATAAAACCAAAAAGTATGATGACATGTCATTTATACCAATAAAATTATTGACTATTTTAATTTTGTTGGTAAACTCATTGGTAAATTGTTCACATCTTCGTAGCATTGTTTATCATGTCGATTACCAACGACATTAACAACAAAAAATTCCATTCTTATTTTTCCAATAACTCTTGAACTGTTTACTTCTCAATTGTATTATTAATTATTGTTTTTTATAGATAAAATTACCGACAGATTGAAAAATCATCAATATTATTTGACGGGTTTTTGAAATTTTTTTATTTAATTGAATATTTAAATTAAATATTACAGATAAAATTACCAATAGATTAAAAAGTTATGGGTGATATTTGGAGGTTTCTAATTTTTTTATTAAATTAAGATTTTAAATTAAATATTATATACGGAATCATTAATTGAATTATTAAAAATATTAATATTTAATTATTCATTAGTAAAACTATTGATAAGATACCCCAATAAAAAGATTGCAACCCTTCATTTCACATCATACAAGCCACTTCTTCTTCTTCTTCTTGTGCATAAAACATCAACATTCATTTTTTTTTCTTTTATTATCTTCTCTTCTTTCGTCAACTCCTTCTCTTTTCCACCACGCTTAGGTATGTCTTTTTCTCTTTTCTTCTTTTCTTTTCTTGTTTTTTTTTTAATTAGCAAGCTTTATGAATTTATTTATTTATTCTCTTCCTAACTTCACTCTTAACTATTAAGGTAAGATTTTTCTTCTTTTTTTTTGTGTTTTTTCATTATATTTTAAATTTTTTGTGTTCTTAATAATTGTGTGAATGTTGTTTTAGGATTTTTTTTCCATGTGAAATTAATTTTTAGTTGATTTATTTATAGGATTTTGAAATAAATTTTAATTATTTAATTATTTTTCTAGTTTTGTTAAATGGATTTTTTTTAAAATACATATTTTTAAATAATCACTAACAGAATTGCATAAGGTATCTTTATCAGTTATATGACAAGTTTCCCAAGGAAAATACAGACGGAATAAAGCGAATAATTTTTTTAGCCCACTTTCCTGTTAGTAAATCTATCTGTTTGAATTTTTTTATTATCGATAGATAAAAAATTATTGATAAAAGATACACCTACGAAGCATTTTTATCTATGATATCATTGGTAAATTAATTGCTAATGGAATGATAATACAAACACCAGTGAAAAATTTCATCAATAAATATAAGAATTCTAGTTGTGGTCCAGCTTGGAGTTATCATGGCTTAAAACTTTCATGTATAGTTTTAGGAAAATAACACATAAATATTAGAAAAAAATAATACAATTTGAATACAAACTATTATTGATAATGATAGTTGTATCAAAACTTATATCTCCTTCAAATTAATTAAAAATATAATTATTGAGAATAACAATTGTTTCAAAAAATTTATCTCCTTCTGTGAAACCCAAGAAGAAATTATACAAAAAGGAGGGGATTTATAATAAATTAAAATTTTATAATATAAAAATAATGTAACTATAAAAAAATAATTACGATAATTATGATAATAATGATAAAATTTATTAGTTTTGGAAAAAAACAAATAAAATGGCACGTATAACTGTGAAAAAAATGAGAAAGATGAGCCCAAAATAGAATTAAGAAGAAATGAGACTATGAATACTAATTCCTTCTTTCTCCCATGGCCGACTAAACAGCATTAAGAAGGGGGGATTTCACATTTTTTTCCTTCATCAAACCTATGAGTAAACACATAAATTAGTATACTTACAAAAGTGAAGACTTTGTGAAGAAAAAAAGGGGGAGGGGATGACTGCATGTGAAGAAAGAAAAAGGAAGAAAGAGCTAAGAAATTCTAATCAAAACTAGAAATTTAGCTTATATTCTCTCTAGGATATAGTTCTAAACTAATTGGAAAAGCTAATTTAAATTTAATTAAGAATTGTGCACTAATATGAAGTTTGAAAATTAGGGTTCTTAAGTAAAAATTTAGGGAAAATGCAAAAATAATTGAAATTAAATGGACTAGAATAGTCTAAATTGCCTCAAAAAATGAAATTATACATAAAAGAGCGAAAAGGAACCCTTGGTTTCCTTGGACATGTTTTGGTCAAGAGCCAAATCTGGGAGGAAAGCGAAATTATGGTCGGTTAAGTATTCATAATGCATAAATTAGCGATAAAAATGGTTTTGAATGTGGAGGGGTGTAATGACAAAAAGAATAAGAGAGATAATAGATGCAAAGTGACTAATTATTGAAGGGGAAGAAAGGAGAGGAGAAGAACTTATGATTTCCTTGCGTAATTAATTAAGATGTGATGTTATGATATGATTACTAATTAGAAAGAAAATAATATATCACTTATAAGGTAGAGGAACCCTTTGTTCCTTTGGGTAGGTTTGACCAAAGTAGAAATGAATTAATTAACTTGGTATAAATGACCTTGAGAGGTCACAATGAGCTAGGTTGCTATGTATAAGGTGAAGGCATGATTGTATCTAATGAGAAAGAAGGGATTGGAAAAAAAAATTGGAGATACCTTGCCTATTAACGAAACAGGGCAGGTTCATCGCCCTGATTCATGAGGGGGTTTGGACATGAAGAAAATAGAATCCAAGGAAGTTTCCTCATAGAAGTTGTAGCCGAGAGTGTTAGCTTTTTAAAAAATCTGAACCGATCTAATTTGGAGTTTAAGAACTCCATATACAAATAAAAATCTAAAGGGAGGTTAGGCTCACCCCTATTATTAGATTCAGTCAAGTCGATAAAACATTGATGTTTAGCTATATTAAAGGTATAATTTATTTTCTTTCCCTTTATAAAGTGTGTAGCATTGTGTCTTGATCTTTAAAAGAAAATAAACCGTGATCAAAATTGAATTCATGATATCAATCTGGGGATGCTAATGAGCTGAAAATGTTAAAGGATAATAATAAGGAATGTAGGTGAGAAAGAAAATAATGATAAAAGAGAAATGAATATTATCACAATTGTTGTTGTTGTGTTGTGATATGTAGACTAATATAAAATAATGATAAGTGTTTGTAGTTTCAAGAGGAACCAAAGAAGAAATGTAGCAACAACAAGGGAACATAAGTCGAGCGTCTATAACAGGTAAGTACACGGTATCTATATCTCCTATAGTTAATAATTATTTTAACTAATTGTTGAACTATAAATTTTGGTAGTTATTGATGAGGAAAATAAAAAAGGAAAAAGTAAAGGTTAAGCGACAGGAAAATGAAAACGAAGAACTAGATTTAATTTATGGGTCCTTTCGCAAGAAATGGACAATAATAATGAACTTTAGGAATAACTATTCCTCAAATTTGATTAACATATCCCAAATATGAAAGGCTAATGATGTTAGCCAAGTTGGCTAACATCGATATGACTGGTATGTAGGAGGAGGAATATAGAACTTGATTAATTATTCGGGTTCAAAATAGTTAATGATATCGACGAGTGACATCGATATCGATAAAATTTATGGAACTTGATTAGCTTTCTAAAGTGAAAGCTGATTATGTCAAGAATCTTTAACATCAGCATACCCGAAGACCTCCCAAGACAATATAAAACATTGATGACACCAAAAATAATTAATCACACTAAAGGTCACTTTATTGTTAACATTCCTGAATTTGATTAGTTGACCCAAGATGGGCAACTAAAGACACTAATAGGGATCATTAATGTCGACAATTATCTTTCTAATATGGAGAGAAATGTCAGGGTGCATACCCTCAATCAAGGCATGGATTACAAAAGGAAAAAAAGGGAGGGACGTGGTTAAATGAAACAAATTTGCTAATTTTTAAAAGGGGTTAGTTGTGGCGTATAAAATTGCATATGACTTAAGTAGGTAGGTGTGTTGTGCAATTTGTCTTTTGTGAAAAAAAAATTATTTTATTTTTTAAAATATTATATGGAAAGTTTATGTTTGGCAGGTTTCTCTCATTCACGTCAAGATCATAATTTAGGTTCTTTAATCTCTTTTTGTATAAGTTAAGAACTTAGAGATTATCCATGTAATTTTATTATGCAATAAACACGTAACCTGATTATAATAGTATACTCCTTATATTATTTTTGTGTTTGGAATATTAAATGTATCAATATATGCTTGAGATATTATAATGTACTGGTTTATGTTTAGAATTATAAATTGTGTTGTGTTTAAATAAGGAATTTTAGCACTTGGATGGTTTTTTTAATTACTAATTTATGCATGTGATATGAGATGGAGATTGAGTATGAAGTTTTGTCTTGAGTATATTCTCGAATGAATTAAATGGTTGAATTGGACTTTATTGTGGATATTTGTTATGGGTGGGGAGTGATTATACATGCATGTAGGGTAAATTGTCGATAACTTGAGATCTCCTGATATAAGGGAGACTCTGCCAAAATCTCATTAAAAATTAATGAAATTTCGGTGAACTCAGTGTAAAAAAAATTGTGCTTAATTTACACTTTATGTGGAAATTAAATGGATAAATTGATGTAATAATTGAGGTTGTTACACCTTTAATTTAATTAAAAATACAAAAAATCAATCTAAAGTCTTGCGAAGATCTAATGATCAAGAGATCAGATTTAAAATCAAATTGCTTAAGAGAGAAGTTGATGTTGCATGAGAGATGGAAAGAGAGGAAAAAAGGGAAAGATCTAATGTATCAAGTATGCTACATTTTTTATATACTTGATATCGTTATAAAGAACTTAACGAGATGATTAGGACAACACGTTGAAAGATCATAAAAAAAAACCATCATGATTGGTTAGGAGGTTTTTTTAAGGTTAATTTAAAGTTAACCACGATATTATTTGGTGATCTTTTAATGTATAGTAAAATCATCTCATCTAGATCCTTTTAACGGTACAGATTATATCAAAAATGAATAATAATGTGTCCCCAATCATTCTTTTTTATCTTCTTTTCTTCTTTCATTTCTCTTTTACCATCTTATCTTGTTTTTATTTCTTAGCTACTAGATCTTGAATTTTATTTTCTAATCATTAAATTTTGATAAGATTTTAAGTTGATTTTTATTAAGATGAATTAATTTACAAAAGTTACATTTCTTAAAATACAATTAAACAACCGCTGTTGAAAATAATAATTAGGTACAAAATCAATAATCTAAAAATATAGTTATGTTCAAACTATTTTTTTTTCAAATGCTTTTTAAACTTATATTATTTTTCTAAAAAACATATTAGAGTTTGTCATTTTTTTATTAAAAAATCCTATTTGTTAAGGGAGGCATGTTAATGGGGGGCTTTTCCGTATTCATATTGAACCCCTGGCACGGAGTGCACAGGTTGAATTCACCGGATTCCCATCAAATCAGGTTGAAGGGAGTATTTATTTGGGTGGTTATAAATTGTTTTATTTTTTAAAAATATTAAATTAATATTTTTACATGATTTTTAATTATTTTGAATTGTTGATATAAAAAAAATAATTTTATTGTATTCCTATTAAATTATGTTTTTAAAATATATTTACTCAAATAATAAATTAGGGTAACCGTTATAAGTTTAAAAAAGCATTTATTTACATGGTTACAGCTGCGTTTTAATTAAAACACAGTTTATAGTTGTTTGGTAAAAAAATAAAAATTATTATACATAAGTCCCACATAATTTTTACATTCGAAATGCTGTTAATAAAAAGTAAAGAAATCTTGTTTTTCATGCACTGTTTATTTTAATTGCATTGTCCACTCAACAATACAATTAACACGAATAGTATATATTGTTATACTGTTCAGAGAATAATGCAAAAGAATTGCACTGTTCACTTAAAAATAATGAATAGTGCAATTCACTTGCATTGCTCACACAAGATTTTTTTAGTGTTAATTTTATTAATATTTTTTTATAAAAAACTGGTTTAAAGTGAATTAAATTTATTTGTATTGTGATATGAACAACATTTTTTCCACGAAAAATTAGTATAGAGTGAATTAAATTCACTCGCACATTAATTTTATATCTTATAATATTTTATCTAATTTTATCACACGCTAAAAAAATTATGAAAATTATAATTTTTATCGGATGAATTTTGTATGTGATAGAATTATAAATAGTTTAATGAAATAATAAAAAATATTTTATATAAGTATTATTTATTTCATGATATAATAGAAGTAATTAATGTTACAATATTTAAATTTAAAACCATTAATATTAATATATATTTTTAAAAATTATTTTATAATCTTAATTTTAAAAGCATTATTAACTAATTATTTTTTCTTCGACTTCAATTTCAA
>NW_011503084.1:0-13424 GCF_000495115.2 Populus euphratica
TCCAAGAACGGCTTAAACACCCTCTATGGGTCGGGGATAGGCTTCCCATCTAGTTTTCTTAAAAATTGGCAAATGGGGTCTTTTTTAGTCAGATTCCCAAGACTATGTCAAGCATGTTCTTTATGAAAATGGGTTTATAAGTCATGAATTGCACGATGCTTATCTTGACTATGATGAGACTTAAGAGTCAATAGAAGATTATCTAAAGACTCTCTATGTATTGAAATAAATCCCACCTTTTGATAATTTTCACAGGTTTTGCAGGATGCATGTGATTCCTTAAATATGATGGGTTAGTAAAATCCACTTTGTGAGATTTGTACAGTCCTCTTTTTTTACGAGAAATGATCCCTACGTGCCTTAGAGTGACAAAATTTAATGAAATTACTTACCTCATTATCGGGAATGCATTTTTGAAATATTTGATCAAGATAATAATTGAATAAGGGTCATCCCAATAAAAAATTTGCATGTTGCTCAAAAGTTTTCTTTTGTCTTCGGTACTCCAGTGAGCTGGCAAAAATCCTGAAGCAAGAAAATTGATATTTTTAGCAAACCAAGGCATTGAACTAAGAGAAAGTAAAGATTCATCAAGAAAGTAATCATCGATTGGTGTGATATCGAGTATCGAATCTGTTGTCACTTTTGATAAAAGATCCACATCAACATTTTCGGTGCCTTTTTCATCCTTGATTTCTTCCTGATTGGTCATAACACAAGAAAATGGAAGTGCTAGAGGGGAATGAGTCTTGTCTTTGCAATGTTCAGATTCAACCCCTTCCTTACCCTTAGAGATTGACTCATCATCTTTCTCACAAGGTTCAAGAATTGGTTTTTGAATAACTTTACCACTACAAAAAGTGATGACTGATTTGACTTGATCCATGTGTTGACTTCCAGGACTACTTGTATTTGCATTGTATTGCCCCTTAAGATTTTGCTGTGGTTGAGATGGAAACTTACCTTTCTCTTGAAAACTAAGAACAAATGTGAATTTTGCAAGAGTATCTTTAAAATCTATCATCTTTTGAGCAAGTTGAGTATTGATTGTCTCTTGCTTTTCAATGAATGCATGCAATGTTTCCTTAAGATTTCTTCTAGGAGGTGGAGCTTAAGGAGGTGCATATCCATGAGAATTTTAGAAATTGTGGTGTGCTTGAAATGGTGGTTATGAAGTTTGTACATTGTTATTATCACTCTTCCAACTGAAATTTAAGTGATTTCTCCAACCAGGATTGTATGTTTGCGAGTATGAGTTGTGGTTCAGACTTTGGAAACTGTTTAAAGCATGGGCTTGTTCATAGAGACATTCCTTAAAAGAAGGAAAGGTTGGACAGTTATTGGTTGAATGTTCATTTGTTTCACACATTTGATATACAATGTTTTCAACATATTTTAATTGACCACTCTTTTTTAATTCTACTGCCTCGACTTTTCTAGCTAAAGATACAAACTTGACTTGGAGGTCATACTAAGTTGTACACATACCTCCACTAGATATACGAGGTTGAGTTTTACTCTATGCCTTATAAGTACCCGCAGTGTCCCAATTTTGAGCATTTTCAGCTAACAAGTCTAAGTACTCTATTGATTTATCAGGGTCTTTATCTTCAAAAGTTCCATTGCACATCAATTCAACTATTTGCCTATCTTTAAGTGTTAACCCTTCATGAAAATGTGAAACCAATCTCCATGTTTTAAAACCATGATGAGGGCAAGTATTAAGCAAGTCTTGATACCTATCTCAACATTAGTAAAATGTTTCTCTTGGTTTTTAAGTGAAAGTGGTGATTTGTCTTTTGAAAGAGTTTGTTCTGTGAGATGGAAAAAACTTCTTTAAAAACTATTGTTGCATTTCATCCCAAGCACGAATAGGTCCTGGTCTCAAATTCTGTAGCCATGTTTACTTTATCTTTTAATGAAAAAGAAAAAAACTTTAATTTGATGGTGTTCATACTATAATTTGAGTCATTATATCTGTTGCAAACCTCCTCAAATTCCTTTAAATGCAAGTATGAATTTTTCAATTCTAACCCATGAAAAGAAGGTAAAAGTTGAATAGTGTCTGGCTTAAAATTAAAATCAGATGCATCAGGAGAAAAAACTATGCATGATGGTGCACTTGTTCTTGTGGGATTCATGTGGTCTCTAAGTGTTCTCATTATAGAGTGATTGATTATCTTCTTCGTCTATATTTTCTAAAAATGATGAGGATACCCTAAAAAGTTTACCACTTAACGTACATGACCACGCTATCATGCACGTGTAGGAATAGAATAAGAGAAAGAAGAAAATAAAAGAAGAAGAAACAAGAACAAAGAATCAAAGTTATATACAGTGAAAAAAGAAAATAAAATAAATACTATAATTTATACAAGAACATACCTCCCCGGCAACGGCGCCAAAAACTTGACACGACTAAAAGATTGATGTTTTTTTTTGGTAAGTTGACGTATATATTAAAGGAAAACGATACAAAGATTATAAGGGGCATACCCCAGATTTACAATGAGAACAAAAACGTAAAACAACAGATGGCTACATGCTAGCTACCGAACTGAAAACTCAAGACCTAACTTGATTCGTTAGGGAAACCAATACAACCAGCTAAATATCAAATGAAGAATCTATGTTATTAACCCTCCATGCTCGTTGGATTCTTTTATTTTCATCTGTTGGTAGAACGTTCCTCATCAAATCAAGCTTATCACGGATGATACATTCAATTTGATGAAAGACCAAATTCTGAGTTCTAGATATTCCAGCAAAGGTCCTTGCATTCCTTTCTTGCCAGATATGATACACTGTAGCTGCAAAACTGAGTTTACGAGAAAAATTAACAAAACTTTTGCCATGCCAAGTGACAGTTACAAGAACATACCTCCCCGACAAGGGCGGCAAAAACTTGACACGACTAAAAGATCGATGTCTTCTCCCAAGTGCAGGAGTGTCAAAGTAATAAATAACCAAGCAAGACCGGGGTCGAACCACAGGGAGGTTAATTGTACAAATTACAGATAATAATAATACAACAACAATAATAACAACAACAACAATAATAATAATAGTAATAACAACAACAACAACAACAACAACAATAATAATAATAAAGAAAAAAGAAGAAGAAAACGAAGAAGATGAGAACTTTGAGATGGAATATTAATGTAAGGATTAAACAATGATAATAACAAATGTCAAGGTTAGAAGATCATGATGTGAACTTGGAGATGGAATATTAATGTATCCATTAAACGATCATAATAACAAATGTCAAGGTTAGAGGATTCACTAATGGTATGTCAAACAAGTATAGTATAAACTCTTATTAGTCAATTGGAAACCACACACAAAAGAGGTTCCAATCAGATTATAGATTGTTAACATGATTACATTAGTCATCTTATTCCATTAATGCTAATACTTGTAAATCTCGTCAAGCATTCATGATTATAACTTATGTTAACAACAAATCAAGTTCCTTTCATAGCTCAGGTGTCGGTTTACCATACAGTATGGGCTATGAAAGTGTCAAGCATTTGTTGTACTAAGTGTTATACAACATAAATCAAGATTAGTCATTTAACAAGCAAAGTATTAAAGAGTGAACAAGATAACAAATACAAAACATGTTAGTATCAAACATTAAAGTCCATATTCAGTTTACACTATACTTATTCTTACACTATTAGTGTAACCTTTTCACCTTGACATAATAAACTTAGCTAGACATAATGAAAGAAAGAAAAATAAATAAACAAAATAAGAACATAAATAAGATAAAAGTTAACTAAGTAAAGGAAATGAAATAAAAGGCATAAACTTGATATTAATGAAAGCAAAACATAAGCAATACAAAGATAGAAAGTAGGAGCATGATCTTGATCTGAAAACCAAGATGCCTAAATGCATGGCAAATGCATCCTTTTATAGGCCAGAATTGGAAACTATTGATTTGATGACTAATTGATGAGTGGTGACCAACTCTTGACTTGGTGACAATCCTCATCTTCTCTTGTCTGCCCAAAACATCATTGATAACGTCAAAATTGGAACCACTTGAAACATGAAATTTGTAGGAAATTGTCTCAGCCTTCTTGTGTAAAAAATTTAGGTCATTTGGAGTTCTAGAACTCTAGATATGGCCCAAACACTGAATAGTATTTAGGCTGGAAGACAAATTCGGACTTTTTTGTTATTGCTACAATTTGGACTAGAAAATGACCTTTTTAAGTCTTGGGCTCCATATGAAAGTTGTAGGCATGGTCTTAGCTTATCATCCATATAAAGTAGACCTAAATCTAAGATCTACAACTCCAGATATGATCCAAATACCGAACAATGTTCCGGTTTGGATTGTACCGACATCTCTTTTGTAAGTTTGTCCATCTCTTTGTCCTTTGAATTTCAATTCTTAAATTCATCAATCAATCCTTTCATTTATATGGTAGGCCTGTATTTAAAATGAACATTTACCATAAATTAAAGGTATCTTATATTATTAGATATATTATTATAAAACATGCTTTAATTAAGGAGTTATTGATACTTCAAGTGCAAAATGATGATATAAAACCTTGATAAAAATACACTTTTAAGTACTAATCAATATGGATGAATCTTAAAGTTTATCTTCTCATTTTCTTCATGAATGCTTTATTATTGCAGGGAAATTTTAGAAATCATTTAGGTAATGTTATAATCTTGAATTTTTATGCACAAACTTTAGTTTTGGTATAGAGATTGCTTGATTCAATGTCTTACTTAATATGAAAGTACTTGTTCATTCTTAAGTAATAATAAATCTTCATCTTTTTAAACTTCATTGTAATATCTTCCAATCTAATATCACCATCCTTGATATTAGGTTGAGTTATCTTATTATCTTGAAGGAATCACTAATACTTCACCATTAAAATTGCTTTGGACCAAGACTTACTTTTTCTTGTCATTTGAAATCTATTTACACGTTTTCATGTTTGAAAACAAATCCATCAATTATTTTCAACCAAGTTATTGTTAATTTAATTTCTCTTGAGTTTTTTTTGTTACCTAGCTTAATTTCTAGATCTAGCTCTCTGTGGATATGACCTCAATCTTACTGAATTAATTGTTACATTGCATACTCGTGCACTTGCGAGTTAAAACAAGCTGATCATAAAAACCGGTCAAGCAATTTTGGCGCCGTTATCGGGGAGCTAGCAAGTAAAGGTAACAAATTTAGATTTGATTATTGGAAAAAAAATCATATAAAAAAATCTATTGGCTGTTTTTACCAAAAAAATTGAAAAAAATAAATCAAATGGCTGGTTTTACCACCTAAAAAAATTGACCTCAACTTTTCGGATATTGGACTGTGGAATGGACTACTAATTGTTGGATTTTAGTTGGTTCAACCTTTTTTCTTTTGATGTTTATTCTAATTAATTTATAATATTTATTATTTATATTATAAGGCTGGTTTTACTACCTCTTGTTTATTTTATTTTATCTTATTGTATTGTTGTGATTATTTTTTTGAAGTACTTGGCTGGTATTACCGTCTCTTGTTTATTTTATTTTTTTTGTTGTTTTGGTATGATTATTTTTCTTATATTTATTGTTTGAAATACTTGGTTGTTATTACCACCTCTTTATTTATTCTTGTTATAATTATCTTTTAATGTTTATTATTGTTAATATTGCTTATTAGTTGGAATGTGAATTTCCTAATTTGTTATATTTTTATTTTTCAGCTACTACTTTATCTTTTACATTCCATTTACTTTTATTTGCAATCTTCTTTTTCTTTTTCGTTTTCTTTTTCCTTTTCCTTTCTTTTCATATTCATATAATTGTTAAATTATTTTTTTCATCATGGCTAATGTTGAAGATGTAGAGGGTGAAGGGAGTGTTCAAAGTAATGGACCTTAACAATTCAATGATCAACCTAATTTTCAAACTCTTAGAGAGTATCTTCACCCAACTAGACAAAGTACACCTTCGTGTATTATATTGCCTCTTATCCAACAAGCTTTCAATTTGAAACCATGCATGATCCAACTTCTTCCCACATATCATGGTATGGATTCTGAAAATCCATATATAAACATTAAGGCCTTTGAAGAGGTATGTAATACTTTTATTAATAGAACATGCACCAAGGAAACTATTTGGCTTAAATTGTTCCCATTCTTTCTAAAGGATAAAACCAAGCTTTGGCTAAACTCCTTGTGTCCTAGGTCTATAGGTATATGGAGGGAAATGTAAGCTGAATTTTTGAAAAAATATTTCCCCACTCATAGGACGACAGCCTTACAACGTCAAATGATGAATTTTTCTTGTAGTCCAAATGATTCATTTCACTAAGCTTGAGAAAGGTTCAAAAACTTGTTAAATGTATACCCCCACCATGGTTTTAAGATGTATATGTTAGTGAGTTTCTTCTACGACTCTCTTACCATAGATTTTAAAAAGCTAGTGTCAACTATGTGTAATGATGAGTTTTATGACAAAGAACCAAGTGAAGCCTTTGATGTTTTTTATCAATTGGCTGAAAACACAAAGCAATGGGAGACCTCTCTCCCATTTTATGTTGAGTTTAAAAAAACCATTTCTCATTCAAGTGGTAAGTTCCAATTAAAAGAGACTGATGACCTCAATGCTAGATTAGCCTCATGACTAGGAAAGTAGAGTCTCTTGAGTTAAAAAAGTACATGTCATGAGTGAACAACAAGAGGAGAGTTGTGTTGTGTGTGAGAGCAAAAGGCATAGGACAATTGAGTGTCCTACCATTCCGGCCTTCAAGGAAGTGCTATATGACCAAACTTAAGCATTCAGGAAAAGGGAAAAATCCCAGCTCAACCAATGCCCAATCCTAGAGGTTAGGTACACATAAGTGAATCCTCACCTAATGAACCTTCAAACCATGAACAAGCCCAAGCCATCACCACCCTTAGAAGTGGAAAGATTGTTGATAAAGGTAATAGGTTTTGGGATTCCTAAAGGTATTGTGGAGGAGAAATTTAAGAAAAGTGAAGAGGGAATCAAAACATAAGTGACAAATAAGAGTTTGAGTGAACAAGAAGGTGAGATAAATAAGAGAGAAATGAGTGAGAAAGGAGATGATTCAAGAAAAATTAGAGTTAAAGTGAGTGATTTAGAATTTGTTCCTATAACATCATTTCCACAAAGGTTAGGGAAACCTAAACATGATCTTATGAACTCATAAATTAAACAAGTGAAAGTCAATATTCCACTCTTTGATGCAATTAAACAAGTCTTGTCTTATGCAAATTTTCTTAAGAATTTATGCACAGTCAAAAAGAGATTCAATGTGAAAGAAAGAGCCTTTCTAACTGAACATGCAAGTGTCATCATACAATTTAAAACCCCTCCCAAATACAAGGATCCTAGTTGTCCTACCATTTTATGCATTATTGGAAGTCATAAGATAGATCAAGCTTTGTTGGATTTAGAAGTGTGAATTTAATACCCTACACTATTTACAAACAATTAGGTTTAGGAGAAATCAAGCCTACTCGAATCACCCTTCAATTAGTTGGTAAGTCAATCAATATTCACAACGGTATTTTTGAGGATGTGTTGGTCCAAGTAGATAAATTCTACTTTTCTATTGATTTTGTAGTATTAGACACCGCATCTATTCAAGGATCTAATGCTCCTATCCCAGTTATCTTAGGAAGACCTTTTCTAGCTACATCCTATGCCTTAATTAACTATATAGGAATGGGGTGATGAAATTGTCTTTTGGGAATATGACTGTGGAGATGAATATATTCAATGTTTCCAAACAAATTAGTGAACATAAGAACATTAGAGAGGTAGATTTAATCCACATAGTTTGTCAAGAAAGCTTTGAGAGAGAGTGGATAAAGGATCTATTGGAGAGAACTTAAATTCATGATGAAAGATTTTATTCTTTAGAATGTGATGATGAGGAAGTAAGAGAGCTCGAGACTTATCTAGATCCAATGCCTATTATGTCAATAGATCAATGGACCCTATTGTTTGAGCCTTTATTTTTAGCCTAAGTGAAAGTTGAGGCATCTCTTGTCCAACCTTATAAACCAGAAAGGAAGCCTTTACCAAGTGATCTTAAGTATGCATTTCTAGGGGAAGATGAATCATATCCTATTGTGATGTCATCAAAACTTAGCATAGAGCAAGAACAAAAACTTTTGAGAGTGGTGAGAAAACACAAGAAAGCAATTGGGTGGACAATTACTAACTTGAAAGAAATTAGCCCTCTTTTATGTACACATAGAATCTATCTTGAAGAAAAGACTAAATCTATGAGGCAAATGCAAAGATGACTGAACCCAAACATGAAGGAAGTAGCGAGAGGTGAAGCACTGAATGATACGATCCAAGCAAGCTCAAATTTGAATTTTGATGTAAAATGTGCAACTATCCAGTTTTACTAAAATTTAAACCCAAGGTAATACAATATGTCAGGAGACGCCACGTAAAATTTCAGCTCAATCCAACGGTCGGATTGAGAATTATGACTATTTCCGTAAAACTGGATAGTTGCACATTTTACATCAAAATTCAAATTTAAGCTTGCTTGGATCGTATCATTCCCTCTCTCGTCAAGATGATTCATCCTCGAATCACCAATAAGTTGGATGGACAATTCCTTATCCTCCTTTTGAAGCCTTTGGAGTTTTTTTTTTTTTTATGTTACTAATATTTTGAGCCTCAATTTGATGATATTTGTGATGGTGGTTTTAAGGATGAGACCATAGGCTACCGGGAAGATTTTCCGCAGCGTAGAAATCGAAGGGATTTAATGTATTTTGATGAGGTGCTATGGCAAAAGAAAATGCAGATTCAAAAGGAGAGGTTGTATCAAAGGGAGAGAGATAAAGAGATTAGTGTTCCAAAAAAAGAATCAAAGACTCTATCTCGTATTCTAGGGGAGATGAAGCAAGAACTTGATGTGTTATCGGCAACAATCAATGCCCAGCAAGCTTAAAAAGAAGAGGAGAAAAAGGAGTGTAATGATGATGTACAAAATAGAATGGCTGCAACTTTCATCCAAAGTTGTTGGCGACGATTGTTTGCAAAAAAAAAAAGAACTCCAAAGGCTTCAAAAGGAGGATAAGGAATTGTCCATCCAACTTATTGGTGATTCGAGGACGAATCATCTTGAAGAGAGAGGGAATGATACGATCCAAGCAAGGTCAAATTTGAATTTTGATGTAAAATGTGCAACTATCCAGTTTTACGGAAATAGTCATAATTCTCAATCCAACCGTTGGATCGAGTTGAAATTTTACATGGAGTCTCCTGACATATTGTATTACCTTGGGTTTAAATTTTACATGGTAGTGAAGAATGAAAATAATGAGCTAGGGCCAACAAGAATCGAAACTGGATGGCATATGTGCATTGATGATGTACAAAAATCATTTTCACTTGTCCTTTTGGTACTTATGTTTATAGAAGAATGCCCTTTAGCTTGTGTAATGCACCAGCCACTTTTCAAAAGTATATGATTAGTATCTTTAGTGACATGGTGGAAAATTTTTTGGAAGTTTTCATGGATGATTTTTCAGTTTATAGGAATTTTTATGAGTTGTGTCTAATGCATTTAGAAAAAGTTCTTGAATGGTGTGAAGAAAGCAATCTTGTACTCAATTGGGAGAAGTGTCATTTTATGGTGACACATGACATTATCTTAGATCATATTGTCTCTTCAAAAGGGATAGAGGTAGATAAGTCAAAAGTTGAAATCATTCAAAAATTACCTATCCTTAGGACTGTGAAAGATGTGAGATCTTTTTTAGGACACACTAGTTTTTACCAAAGATTTATTCATTCTTTTAGTTCCATTTGCCAAACCACTGTATAACTTGTTATCACAAGATATCTAATTTGATTGGACATCAAAATGTCAAGAAGCTTTTGAAATGCTTAAAGGGTTGTTGACAATTGCGTCAATCATGCAAGCTCCTGATTGGTCTTTACCATTTGAACTGATGTGTAATGCTAGTGATTTTGCGGTGGGGGTTGGTTTAGGGCAAAGAAAACATAAGAAACCTTATGTCATTTATTATGCTAGTAAGACTTTAAATGATGCTCAATTGAATTACACTATAATGAAAAAAGAACTCTTAGTTGTGGTCTTTGCATTAGACAAGTTTAGGTCTTATTTGGTTGGATCTCTTTTTTTTGGTAAGTATTATTTGGTTGGATCTCTTGTTATTGCTTTCATTAATCATGCAACATTGAGATACTTGCTCATAAAATAAGATGCCAAACCACGTTTTCTTCGATGAATCGTCCTACTCCAAGAGTTTAACCTTGAAATTCGAGATAAAAAAGGAGTAGAGAATGTAGTGGCTGATTATTTATCTCGTCTTTCAAGTGATAAGATCATAATTGATCAATCTGCAATAAATGAACTCTTTGCTAATGAAAATTTATTTTGTGCAAGTATTGTCTCTTACATTGGTTCTCTATGGTATGCTGACATAGCAAATTACCTAGCCACAAGTCAAATTCCTTCTAATTGGTCTAAACTTGACAAACAAAAATTCTTGTGCAATGAGTGTACCTTTTTTGGGATGACCCCTACCTATTTAAATACTGTCCTGACCAAATTGTTAGGCGTTTCATCCCTGATCATGAAATTCCAAGTGTTATTAATTTTTGTCATGTATTAGCCTGTGGTGGGCATTTCTCTTCCAAGAAAACTATTGTCAAGATCTTGCATGTGGTTTTTATTGGCCCATCATGTTTAAAGATGTTCATGCTTTTTATGTTGCATGGTCAAACAACCAACCCCATTCTTGTTTTGGAAATATTTGATTGTTGGGGGATTGATTTCATGGGACCTTTTCCAAGTTCATGTGGTTACCAATTCATCATTGTAGCTGTTGATTATATGTATAAATAGGTAGAGGTCATTGCATCTCGAACCAATAACCATCGAGTTGTGGTCAAATTCTTAAAAGAAAATATTTTCTCTCATTTTGGCATGCCCTAGGGTATGATTAGTGATGGGGGAAAGCATTTTTATAATAAACCCGTTGGGATGTTGATGAAAAAATATGGTCTAATTCACAAGGTCAGTACTCCTTATCACCTACAAACTAGTGGCCAAGTTGAGTTGGCAAATAGGGAGATCAAAAACATTTTAGAGAAAACAGTCAACCCAAACTATAAAGATTGGTCCTTTCGACTAGTTGATGCTTTATGGGCATATCCTACTACTTACAAGACCTCTTTAAAAATGTCTCCTTATAGGCTAGTTTATGGAAAGCCTTGTCATCTCCTTGTTGAGATTGAGCATCATGCATATTGGGCCACCCGACAATTCAATGACAATGAAGACGAGGTTGGAAAAAATAGAAAGCTTCAATTGGATGAATTAGAGGAGCTGAGAAATGATGCATTTGAAAATGCAAAAATTTCAAAACATAACATGAAAACTTTGCATGATAAACATATTCTTAAAAAATCCTTTCATGTTGGTCAAAAGGTTTTCTTGTACAATTCATGATTACATCTCCTTCCTGGAACGTTGAGGACAAAATGGATTGGTCCATTTGTGATTAAATCCATCTCTAAGCATGGTGCCTTTGAGGTAGAAAATCCTAAGAATGGAAATGTTTTCAAAGTAAATGGTCATTGATTAAAACTTTATCTTGAAAACTTTGTAACTGAAGTTGAGACATTGAATCTTGAAGATCCAATATCATTGTAGTATCACAAGTAATGAGTTTTTTTTTCTTTCCTTTTCTTTTATTTTTCCAACTTTTATATTTACTTGTTCATGCATTAGGGACAATGCATTATTCTAAGTTGGGGGGGTGTGAGGTTCTTTATTTGCAAAAAAAAGAAAGAAATTGGTTTGATATTTTCTTTTAGTTGTGATATGCAGGTAAAAAAAAAGAATCAAGAAAGAAGTTGGCTCATGTCCAATTCAATCAGACATTCTCCTTGAAAAAAAAAAAGGAGCAATAATTTTCTAATCTTTATTCTTTTCTTTTGTTTTTTTTTACATTGAGGATAATGTAAAACTTAATTTTAGATATTTAATTACGTTGAATGCTTGAGATGGCCATACTTGTTTGAAAAAAAAATTGCATTCGTAAGTGAGTAACATTTATTTAGGATCAACATTATATTTTTGGATTCATTATTGTGTTGAACATCGCATGCTTTAATTTGGGATATATAATATCTTATAAAGCAAGATATAGCATACTTTTGGCTCTCTTTAAGATTATTAAAGTACATTTTTCCTTGTAAAAGTTGTGTGATTATGCATAAAAGATAAATGTGATGCTTTGCTTGTGATGATCCCTTTTGATCTAGTCCTAAATAAGGTTTAAGTAAATAGAGTAATAATTATTAGACAATTAAATAAGTAAATATCTACTCTAATGTTTTGAGTTGCTTAGCAACTAGGGATATGTTACGATCCAAGCAAGGTCAAATTTGAATTTTGATGTAAAATATGCAACTATCCAGTTTTACGGCAATAGTCATAATTCTCAATCCGATCGTTGGATCGAGCTGAAAGTTTACGTGGCGTCTTCTGACATATTGTATTACCTTAGGTTAAAATTTCAGGTCAATCGGAGTTCTGGAAGGTATCTCAATACGGGTCAACAGAGGCTGTACGGATTTTGTTATTTACTTCCTTTTGACTTGTGGACTTCCTATTTGGCCAAGGTTCTTTTCCTAAAGGGACGTGGCAGCTTATTTTGGAAATATACTAATTCTACAAGGATGTTTAATGGGCTGTAACATAGTTTCCACGTGGCAAGGATTCATAATTATTTCAGAATCCTTTTCTTACAAGGATTCCTTATTCATCCGAGGTACAAAAGGAAAGAAGACTTTAGAATACATTCTACCTTCATATCAGATTTCCTAGTCTATTTAGGACTTCTTAATGGTGACAAATCTGATTCTAGCATATTTAGGATAGTAATTTTTGGATTTTTATATTTTTATTATTTTCTTCATAGTCTTTGGGTTATTATTTCTTATTTGGATCAATTGTAAGTGGGCTACATATAAGTCCACCTAAGGGGGGTTCATTGGGGTTTCTTTAAGTCTAGAATCACTATAAATAGAGGCTTAACCAAACATGTAAAGGAAGACTATTCAGATAAATAAAACTTCTTATTTGCCGCACTTTGTGTGTGTGTGGGTGTTGGTGAGATAATCTCTTTTTTTTTTGGTAAGTTGACGTATATATTAAAGGAAAACGATACAAAGATTATAAGGGGCATACCCCAGATTTACAATGAGAACAGAAATGTAAAACAACAGATGGCTACTGGCTAGCCACTGAACAGAAAACTCAAGACCTAACTTGATTAGTTAGGGAAACCAATACACCCAGCTAAATATCAAATGAAGAATCTATGTTATTGACCCTTCAAGCTCGTTGGATCCTTTTA
>NW_011503071.1:0-3493 GCF_000495115.2 Populus euphratica
TTACAATTCTCTTATTGGTATCAGAGCTTATTGCGATTTGGGTAGGATTAATGATATAAGAAACAGAACCCCTGCTTTAGGAAAACCATAGTTTATAGGTGAATGCTACTGAATGGTGTAAGTCCAGTTAAGTTATTAGGGCAATAAACCCATATAACTTGTAGCCTATTTTCTAAATTATTTTTTTAACTTATGGATTCTGTTTTTAATAGATCTACTTTTGTTACAACTTCTTCTACATCTGACACCTCTGAAAGTAAGAGGATTGTACAAAGTGAAGAAATAACTATTGAAGATTTTACCAAAAACATTAATGATTGGAAAATTCTAAAAATTTCTCAAACACAGATTTATCAAAAATCAAAATATGATATTTTCAAAACAGATTTTACAATTAAAACTAAAGAATAGGATATTCAGCTTACAAAACCTTTTGAGACCATTCAAATCCTCTCCCAAAAATCTATACAAAAACACCTTGCCAAAAACTAAAAATATATTCATGTTAGTCTGGTCCAAGTCAGTATAAAACCCCTTACAAAAGAAGGTTTAAATACCTCCATTCTAGCTGTCTTTCAAGATGTTAAATTCCATAGTTTTTAAGACTCACTTCTTAGTTCTATTGAGTCTAGTCTTTGTAGCGGTCCAGTATCTTTTGACTGTTATCCAAATATTACTATATCCCTCAAAGACAAAAATATTTTACAAAGCATGATACTGCAAATCAAAACTCATAATTACAATATGTTTGAAGGATCCATCCATGTTACTTTTATTTTCAAAATCCATTAGAAAGCCATATTCTCAACCTTTGCCAATAAACACAAATACCAATCCTAAAAAGACGAAACTCTCCTTCTCTAAACAGACCTATCCCGATCAAACATAGTCATTCCAAAAGCCATCCAATGGAAAGATATCACTCTTCCAGATGATTAAATCCTTGAATGAGCAACCCCACTAGAAATACCACAACCACCACAACCAAATATCCAAATCAAAGACATAACCCAATATACAGATGGTAAAGTAAAATTATCCTTCCATTGTCATTCTACAAGTTCCAAATTCTCTGAAGAATCTTCTTCTTCCAGCATAGTAGATCTTGGCAGAATTTCAAAAATACCTTCTATCATTAACATTCCATATCAACTTAACCCACCTAAACACTTTACATCATATATTCCTTCTGTAAGTTTCCAAAATGCAGATTATACTACAAATATCCCAAAACCAGTGTATACTAATGTTGAACAACAATCACCTCCAACATCTCCAACCTTTTCTTCAGTCACAGAAAATGTCCAAAATGAGCTAAATGTTTTAACTTTAGAAAAATATTTTATTTTTGACAAAACTCTTTTAAAAAACGATTTTTATGTTGCCTATAATTCTACAAAATGATTTTGGTTTTTTCAATACTTTCTCCAACAGAGAAATGAGATACAAAAATAATTTTATAAGTTCATTGAGTTACATAAAGTACAAATTCTATTCTGTGATTGGTTCGAATTGCATTATGTATTCGAACATTACATTTCATATCTTTTTACACCCATTAAACATGCATGTCCGGTCACATCAAGATCCAAAACACCTATTTGGAACCTTACCAGTGGACCAATGGTTGAGTCTGAACATCCACCCTTGAGAAATATCCAAATTACCCACAACAACTAGACTGTAGATACAGCTCCCTATAAATTACCCTATGATGACATCCTTTCAAATACCAAGTACATTATTAACCAAAATAACTTTACAAACACCAACTTTAGTACTTTGGGAAAATAGCTGACCCGACTAGAGAAACATATACAAAGAAGTATTATCAGCTCAATTGGCACCAAAACCTCAAATGATCTAAAACTAAAAAATTCAGTCTTCAAACCTTATCAAATTACACAAACCAACCTAGCACAAATCCAAGAAAACCAAACAGATTTTCTCAGACCCATCAAAACACACTTACAACACATTAATAATTCATCCTTAACTGTCCTAGATACACCACAAACAACCAACCCATCTACATCCACAAACCAAGTCAATACCTTATAAAATAGTCGTGACCAATCTTTTGATGAAGATGTCTTTCCAAACCAACTTCTTACACTAAACAACTTACTTGGACAACTCCTAAAACAACCATTGCCCCAGATATTTCCATCCCTTCTGGACCAACTATTCTTAACCAACACAAATTCAATGCCTCCTCTCTCTATGAGTGAAACATAGAAGGAATGTCTGAATACAACATTTTAAACACCCTTCAATAAATGATAATGGTAGCCAATGCCTACAAAACCCAAACAGGAACCCCAGACAAAGCCATTGCTGAACTCCTTATTGCTGGTTTTTCTAGCCAATTGAAAGGATGGTGGGATTATCATCTTACTAAAACAGATCACTTATATATCTTAAACTTCTTACAAACATATGAAGACCAAACACCCATCTTTGATTCATCTAGAAACATTATCCAAGATGTTGTATCAACCCTTATTCTTACCATCTCCTTATATTTTGTCAGAAACCCTTTCCATTTAAAAGATAAGAATGCTGAACTCCTTTCCAACCTTAGATATAAGAAGCTCAACCATTTTTAATGGTACAAAAATACCTTTCTGACCCGTGTAATGCTCAGGGAAGATTCAAACCAGCCTTTTTGGAAAGAAAAATTACTTGCAAGCTTGCCTATTCTCTTAGGAGAAAAGGTCAGAAACAAAATCAAAGATACCTTCACAACTAAAACCATACCTTATGACCAGCTTATATACGGTGAACTTGTAAGCTTCACCCAAAAAGAAGGTCTTAAGATCTGTCAGGATCTTAAACTCCAAAAACACCTAAAGTGGGAAATGAAATGCACTAGACAATCTTGGTAGTTTTTGTCACTAGTTTGAAATTTCCATAAAAAAACCCTCATGCAGTGGAAACTGCTCAAAACCCAAAACCTATTCAAGCCAAAAACCTCCTTACAAACAACAAACCCATAGATGTCGAAAACAGTTTCACTCCAAACCAAAACAGACCTATTACAAAAAAACCTACAAGAAATTTACCAAAAGCCATAAGCCTTTCCAGTTAAAACCCAAACCAAAATTTGACCTTAAAAATATTACTTGTTACAAATGCAACAAGAAAGGACATACATCCTGTTTCTGAAAAATCAACACCAAACTCTATGAGCTTTAAATAGATGAAGAAACCATCAACCAAATACAAAACCTATACATTGAAGCCACAAACATAGACCCCTTTTTTTCAGACAATTCTGAAAAAGAATTTCAAAATGATGAAATAGTAACTTCTAATACTACTTCAGATACCTCTACAGACTCCAAACAAGTCAATGTCCTAACCCAAGACCAAGAATTTATCCTTGAGACCATAAAAAGACTTGATGATTCTCAGCTCCAAAAAACCTATTTAGATAAGCTGTTGAAAGATTTTAGCAAATTAGAGCATCTTCCTTCTAACCCTCCAAACC
>NW_011503071.1:6547-13503 GCF_000495115.2 Populus euphratica
TATGGAAACAACACCTCAAATGTGAATAATGGCTTCCATAAGAGTATGTTGAACCCCAAAAGTAATATCTCTGAGAATCACATGATTATAGAAAAGCCCCACTCACATAACAACCATCCTAGAGGATACAGTCTTTCTAGTTTTATAAAACTTCAAGAGGAAGAAAGAGGTTATGGAAATGCTGTGGGGTCAAAACGTTCACATGTGGAAATCAGCAGCCCTAGAAATGACAGCGCAAATTCACCAACAAACAATGAAGAAAATAGCACTGATGGTTCTGGCAATGGATTTGTTACTGCAAAAGCTAAACTGGTATCCATTCACTTCTAACTACCCGTCCTCACCTTTTCTGTCATTTCCATACTAATACTTGAGCTAGAATTCTTGGATGCATTCATTTTGTGCCTGCAACGTACACATGATCTAAAATCTGGATACTGAAACCTATCCAGAAAATACCAAGTCAGAATCATAAGTATTATGCTTTGAATCATAACCCTTATTGCAGTCTTCTTATTTTCTGTCTTGTTTCCTGTGTAGCAGTATTTTCTGGTCCAGCATCGTGTATAAATCATTGACTTCAACGTACCACATCTTTATGCAATCAACATGAGCATAATGGAATTTATATTGTTTGTATGAAGAAAAAACGTAATTCTTATCATTTTGCCTTTAATATCTCTTTGTCTCAAACTCCTGGATTAAACATGTAGAAAAATTTGTTTGACACCACACGATGGGTTATGAAATCTGAAAAAGAAAAATCAACCTAAAATATAGGGAAGCATCTTTTCTGCCATAGATTCTGTAACTTAGAATTCTTAATTTAGAGAACTACTTGCTAAAGTAGAAACATCTCAATATGCCAACTAAATTTCATACCTGTCACAAGGTTTGTTTAAAGAGAACTCAAATGTCAGTTAGAGTTGGGAGTACTTGTAAAACATGATCTTGCGCTGGAAATATATTTGGTCCGGTGCTTTAAAAGTTTAGCATCATTTTCCTTTCTTATCATGACGTATGGGCCAATTGTAATCATTGTCTCTGCTCTTGTATAGGAAATGGATGCAAAGCAAAAACGTGGCCTAGCAGGATCACCAAGTACATCTATCTCCCCACAAAGTGATAGCACAAACAGAGGATATGGTGCGAGATCATATGGGTTTTCACGCCGTGGCGTTCGAGGTAATTTTATTCCACCCATAAAATCTAATGGGGGCAATACTGGAAATGTGACTACACGAGTTGCTGGAAAGAGCGATGATGCATCGGATGACTCGGCAAAGAGATGGTGAGTTATGTGGTTATTATTTCATGGCATCAGAAGTGAGTTAAAATTACTCAGCAGTTCTTAACGCTGTAAATTGACAATTGCTAATTTATTAAAGTCTTTATAAGATGGCTTAACCATCTGAACGTGTCCTCTGGAGTAGTTAAAACTTGGAGGTTACTCTTACTGAACCTCATTTGGAAGTCACAGGACAATCGAATGATGCCTTTTCAAACTAATCTTATGTGATATCGTTTCATTTCACCTGTCATAAACTTATAATGCACTCCCATTTTGATTTAACAGAACAATTTCGCTTTTCTCTGCTCAGTGAGCAGAAGTAATGGTTGATGTTGTATGGTCTGGTTTATAATGCCAGCCCGTGTCTCTCTAGTCTGTCCCCATTTTTTCAGTATAGATGTTGACTGGTAATCAGAGTGAGGCATACGTGCACTAAGCTTAAGGTTGCTTTTTGTGTTTTAGTTTGGAAATGCTATGCGGTCCTGATGGTGAACTTCCTGAAAAGTTGAGGAATTTGGAACCTCGTCTCATTGAGCATATTAGTAATGAGATTATGGATCGAGATCCTAATGTTCGGTGGGATGATATAGGTACAATATACTACCTCACACTTCTTACCTCAGTCAGCAACCTGTTTTAGTTCCCATCTATTCCAATTTGATTTCAACTGCTTTCCTGGCAACTTTGTAGCTGGTCTGGATCATGCAAAAAAATGTGTGACTGAGATGGTTATATGGCCTTTGTTACGTCCTGATATATTTAAAGGGTGTCGTTCTCCTGGAAGAGGTCTTCTTCTCTTTGGTCCACCGGTAGGTACTGAATCCAAGTAATATCAAGGGAGATACTCTCTACTTTATAAATTTAATGTTTTTCATGTTCCAGGGAACAGGAAAAACAATGATAGGGAAAGCAATAGCTGGGGAGGCTAAAGCAACCTTTTTCTACATTTCTGCCAGTTCATTAACTAGCAAGTGGGTATGTTTTCATCCTACTTCTTCAGTGTTTCCCTAACTGAATCTTCTGTTCATACAAGAAAATTTCTGATGAATGGTCACATTTAAAACAATTGGGATAGGTGGCAAGGGCTATATATTAGTTTATACTCCTGAACATCTTGCTATTTTTTCTGAACTATTCATTAATGTGCTAAAGAAAACAAAAGAGAGGAACCTTCTACTTTCTTACAATTGAATTGATGCATAGACATTGTAGGACATACTGTTTAACTTTTGAAAATTGACTCGTGACTGTAGATTGGGGAGGGTGAAAAGTTAGTGAGGGCGTTATTTGGTGTTGCCAGTTGTCGTCAGCCTGCTGTAATTTTTGTTGATGAAATAGACTCCCTTCTGTCTCAGGTATAGTATTTTCTGACCCTCGCTGCTACACTAGGTTCCTGACTATTTATACCTATCAAGCAGGTTAATGACACTGATTGTTTGCATTTTTTTTTACTATGAAATACCTTTTTCTTGATCCTTCACAGAGTGCTTCCCATCTACATGCAGGGTTACTTCGTGCAAACATGCAATAACCCCCTTTAATATCTCTTTATATCAATTAGATGGTATTCATTTCAAATAAGATGTTGCGCTTAAAACTTTCACATAAATTGCAGCGAAAGTCAGAAGGTGAACATGAATCAAGTAGACGACTGAAAACACAGTTCCTCATTGAAATGGAAGGCTTTGACAGTGGTAGTGAGCAAATTCTACTTATAGGTAAATTTTTAGAGCTGAATATCAGATTCTATTGCAATATATGCCCAAAGTTTTGAGACATTCAGGTCTGCCTGCATTCTCTTTCCCCCCTCATGCCTTTTTTCTCCCCTAAAGTTTTGAGCTCCTTAGGAAAGAAACTGATTGAGGAAACAAGATTGTCATGCTTTGACACTAATTCTGCGTTAGGATTTTCCTAGTAGTGAATAGAGAATCTGTGCAGTGCAAATCCTTGTCATGTTCCATATAATGGAAAAGCAAGCCCCTTTTGCACCCACAACTTCTTATTCCACCACATCTTATTTTCAACCAAGCAATCCTTATGCCTGTCCATACCATGTGCCGGGTAAGTGCACTTCCTGGTCAGCATGCCACGGCAACAACATAACAATAATCTTACTCCTACTCATTTAAACACATTTTTCCCTTTTACGAAGGGATATGCTCCTCAAAATCCAACATTAGGCTTACTTCTTTGCTAGTCAAGCTTCTTCACCAACACCATTAGTATTTGGTAAATATATGTGTTTTTTAGGAGCGACAAATCGACCCCAAGAACTGGATGAAGCAGCACGTAGACGCCTTACTAAAAGGCTTTACATTCCCTTACCCTCGTCAGGTGCAATCCAAATTCTCGTATGTCTTTCAAGTTTGTGAATGAATAAATAAATGAAGTGACTAACCTTTTGCTTATTGGGAATCAAGAAGCAAGAGCCTGGATTGTACGTAATCTCTTAGAGAAGGATGGACTATTCAAGCTTTCCAAGGATGAAATTGATACCATATGTAGTTTGACTGAAGGTACTTAGTTCAAGCATTTTGGATTCAAAACTCCTATACTTCATCTGTTTTGTTTTGATTGGTGATCTGAAGGGGGTTAGAGTCTGAAATTTTTCCTGCCTTGCGTGTTTTTTTTTTTTTTTTCTCAGGAGATTCAGGATCAGACATGAAAAACTTAGTGAAGGATGCATCCATGGGTCCGCTAAGAGAAGCTCTCAAACAGGGCATAGAAATTACCAAGCTGAAAAAGGAGGATATGCGATCAGTTACTCTTCAGGTAAAAAAGCGTACATTCATAAAATTAGATGCTCTCCTAGTAAATTTGGTGGTTTTTATCAGTTGTTTACGTTGAATTGAATATATCTTTTTTGGCAAAAAGGATTTTGAAGATGCATTGCAAGAAGTGAGGCCCTCCGTTTCTTCGAATGAACTCGGTACGTATGATGAATGGAACAAACAATTTGGAAGTTTATCTCTCTAGGGATCAATTTGATCAACGTAGGAAGAAAAAAACGGAAAGCAAACCACTTGTAGCTGAAGACGGTGCGTTATTTGCCGTGTGCAATCCTTCACATCCTAAATGTAAATGGAATTTTGATGTGATGGCGCTATGGATGATAGCACACAACTTTAACGACCAATATAATCAACACCTCCATCCACTAACGTGTTCTTGAGTCATGTCACATAAAATTTCCTGCAAATAATTTCCCATTACAGTGAGTAATTATCTGTTTTATCCATCTTTTTGCACGACGGGTAAGCGGTGGGTGGTAGGTTGCTTGATGTTTCCCCTTTTCTTTTCTTTTTGTAAATTTATAGTATGGTAGTTACTGGGAAAAGCCAAATGCTCTGAGTTGACTTAAAGTACAATTAACTAACGAAAAGGATAGGGAGAGACACCGCAGAGGTGGCAGTTTCTTATTTGCTGAGAATTGTGTATTGGGCCCGTTTGATGACGCGGAACCTGGTAAGTTGATCGACACCTCCGCGGTCTCCGCAATAATGACACCTATTCATTAACTAATCGCGCACCTATTTCTAATTAGGATGTCTATCCCATGTGAAATAATCGTTCTAATCACGCATGTACTTTCTGACCAAAACTTAAAGATGAGGCGTGCTTGTGTCTTATTTGTCGGGCACATAGCTAAATTTATAACTTGATCTAACATCCATGATTGATGACGCTGATTCTTATAATCAGGGGTACAGATCAGTGTATGTGCACATGTTATCTGGACATAATCATGTAGTATTTATATATACAGATTAACAATTGAGAGGGAAAAAAACACAGAAAGCTCTAAATTATGACTAATTTAATTGCTTGTTTATGCTCGTCGTCTGAGTCCTCTTTTGGACCAAAACCTCTAGTCCGCCGGCCATGTGAGCGGTCAAGAGGGGGACAAAGACTGGGCTAGCTGAACTTAGGGGTTTAATCTTGAACCGGTCAAGAATGGAAGCCATCACGTACTTCATCTGAATGAAGGCCATTTCTTTCCCAAGACACACCCTGGGACCAGCTTGAAAGATTGGGAATTTGCAAGGACATACCTCCTGGAGTTCTCTCCTGTCATTTGCCTCAACAAACCACCGGTCCGGTTTGAACTTGAAACAGTCCTCACCCCATAGCGCTTCCATTCTTCCCATCCCGTAGGGGAAGTAGGTCACCCTGTCTCCTGCCCGGACGGGAGTGTTGTCTGGCAACAAGTCACTGACTACGGCATGCTTCGAGTCCCAGGCTATGGGTGGGTAGAGCCTCATTGACTCGCATAGGCATGCCTTCAACAGATTTAACTCCTTCAATGAGTCATAATCTAACATTCTTTCCATTAGAAGTCTTGTCTCTTTCACCACTTCTTTCTCTATATCTGGATGACAAGAGAGCAACCAGAATAGCCATGTCATTGCAGCTGAGGTTGTATCCCTGCCTGCCATGATGAAGCTTATCACCATGTCTCTTATGACCTCCTCTTCATGGCCGGCCAATATAAGCCGAGAGAGGAGGTCTTCACTGCGACTCTCTCCCTCTTCAATCATCCTTTTCTTGTTGATGATTATCTCAGAAACACATCGATGAACCTCTTCAACCGCGCTCTTAAGCTGTCGCTCAGATCCAATCCCGAGCCATTTCTTCATCTTCCAAACTATGAAGAGGGGAGCAGCTCCTCGTTTTGCGCATATCTCCGATGCCTCGTCGAAAGCTCTTGTAAGAGGTGGAACTGGTTGGGAAGGATCTAAACAGCATCGATCTATCCCTAGTGAAACCTTAAGGACCATGTTGAATGCAAACCGTCTTAGCAACTCCTGCAAATCCACCACCTCTGCTGTCACCGCCAATGATTCCAAAATTGGCAGCAGCCCCTTCTCGACTTCTTCTTCCAATGTGATCATGAAGAACTCTCGTAAGGATTTCGCGGAAAACTCATGGCTGGCGAACTTGCGTTGCGCGCGCCAAAGCTCCCCGTCCACGTTGAATATACCATAACCAAGAAAGTCCCCAAGAATTTCAGTAAAGGGCTGCCCTTTCGGGAAGTTGTTAAAGTTGGTTTTGAGCATATACTCGACATTTTTGGGGTTGGCTGTCACGATGGTTCTTCGTGCACCAAGGCGGTGCACTACAATTGTGTTGGTAGCTGATTCTGCAAGCAGTTCAGTATACCAATCCAACAAACGACCCCGGTTCTTGTAGAATGAAATCAAACATCCTATTATAGGATATGTTGGAGGCTTGTGGCCGGAGAACTCTTGAACACGCCGAAATCTGCTCAGAATTACGTTGAAAAGGTAGAGAAGCAATATATAAAACAACAAGAATGATAGGACCTGCAGGACGAAGAGAGACATGGGGTTTGCCATCTGAGCATGCAGGGAAAATGAAAATGGTGGATGATGACTATATAACCTTGTTTGGAGATAATTTTTTGCAAACGTGTTATATAAGCCCACATGGCCGTATATTTGCATCGATACGCTTCCCTACCATTATAATTAATATATTAATATTATTACTATTATTTTCTTGGTGAGCTTACGGAGCGGTAGATAGTAGTTGGTGTGAATCCTCAATCATGTATGAACATGTTGCGGTAATATCTGTGCCTTGGTTCTTATTGAATTAATTAATTCTTTAATTAGTGAACTTGCTGGAGATTAAAAAAACGCAC
>NW_011503076.1:0-1442 GCF_000495115.2 Populus euphratica
AAATTATTTTTACAAAGAACAAAACCTAGACATCACCGAAAAATCCTTAATGACTAATAAGTCAGTAAAAAACCTAAAAAACCCTCACCCTCGAAGTTTTTTTTTTGTATTAAAAGAAATTCATTTTAGCAATACATGATACATTATTGCTATGGCTACAAAGTGAAAAACTCAGGCAGTATAATGTTTTGGTTAACTGGCAAGTAGAAGATAAATATAATCCACGGGCTCACGTGGACTTAGGGGGACCATTGATTAGAAATTACTCTATACATACCATAATCAGAATCATGAGATGCTTAAATCCCTTTTGTTGGATTTTATACCCTGCAACCGGTCTCAATTTCGGCAATGTGGCAGTTGCCTTCATTGTAGGCCCGCAAATACTGATGTAGGAACATCCGTACAAAGTGTCCCACGAGATCGACGTGGCATATTGTCAGACCTGAAAAAGATTTTTTTTTTCTCGGGCCATCACCATTTGACCACGCATATCTCTGAAAAAAGAAATCAGTGGAGGATTTATTTTCAATCTTTTTTTACTAAGTGATGTTGTATTTTTTATTAAAAGAATTCAAATCATGAAATTTCATGTTAATTTTATCATATTTAATAATTAATTAAATATTAAATATTTTTATTATTATTATAGAACATTAGCTCTATAAATCATTCCTGATTTAAAGGGAAAGATATACAATTTTAACTTTAAAATGAGAAAATAAATCTTGTTTAGTTATGTTTTTATCAATTTAATTGATTGGTAAAATTCTCATTCCAGTAAAAAGAGAGAAAAAAATCTTTTTAAATCAGATAATTAATTATTTAAATTATTTATTTATTCAATTTAAATTAATTTTTTTCCTATACAATTTTATCCAATGCAGTACGTAATTCAAATACTTAAAAAGTTACTGTTAACTATTAAAATACTTAAGAAGTTCATGATTTAATTTTTTATTTTACTTAAAATACTTAAAAAAGTTACTGTTAACCATTAAAAATGAGCTCCAAGTGGAGTTTTAAGTAGTCAAAAGAAGATATAAGGAAAGAGTTACAAATAAAAAAAATATAATATAACTCGTTTTTTTATTTTTTTGAAGACTGTAACTGAAACGAGTTATCAATTTTTGGAAAGAATTCAAACTAATATAGACGAAAATAATTTGGGTTTTTTTTCTTTTAAATAGTGCTTTACATGTGATTTTAAATAAGTTGAAAATTAAAATTGGATTTTAGCGCTTTTTGGCACGTGAGACTCCAAACTTGGATCCACCGACATGCTACGCTGACCCTGCAATCCAATAGTTAAGAGCTTGCTAAGCAGAACCAATTAGCTACCGAACCTAATTATGGCTGCAATAAGGGGGGATGTGGACCTGCACCTGACCTTAGATGGGACCCATCCATCACGTGCAGTAGAACGACTATTATTTTAGCAT
>NW_011503076.1:2248-13485 GCF_000495115.2 Populus euphratica
ATGTTAAAAATAATTTTTAAAAAATAAAAAATATTATTTTAATATATTTTAAAAAATACATTATCATATAAGTTCTTAGAAAATATTTGAAAATATAATATAGATTATTTTTAAAATATTTTTATTTATAAAAAAATTTTATTTAAAAATATATTAAAATATTTTTTTCCAATAAAAAAATGATCAACCTCTTGTCAGACTGTCACTTTTTAGTCATCAACGTGATCCACCCTTCCAGTGCTCCGTCAACTTGGTGCTTCTATTTTGGACTGGTCCAGGGAGCAGTCTATTTACACTCACTCTTGTTCCTTTCACTTTCCGAGACCAACCATTTTGAGAAGGATCAATAAAATACACCTCCCTATTTAGTACTATTATAAGGCAGGTTTCTCATAATTTGTGTTCTATTTTCTTCCCTCGGTCTATCTTGTATTTTAGCCGGACAGCATGTGTGTGGAAAGGGTTCAACAGTTATTATATTATATTATATAAAACACTAAATAATGCGGCCAAACACTGTGCCCGCATCATTCTTCACGCTATGACATTTTACCGTGACTTTATTGTTTAACATTTTTATTTTTCAATTTATTTCTTAATTCTTTTTAAAAATTATAATTTTTTTTGTCAAATTCAAAAATAATTAAATAAAAATTATTGATAAGGATAGATTAAAAAACAGAGCTCTAGAGTAGAAAATATACCATGGTTTCAAAGTTTATATAAAAATTCAATTTTATCCTTAATTTTATAAATTATACTTACTAGGTTCCTCAAGATTTTTTCAATTTAATTTCGACATAAAATTTTATTTTAATTTTTATTTTGAGTGAGAAAATAAAAAAATTACTAAATCCCAATGAAAATAAAAGAAAATTTTTGAAATTACCTAAAAAAAACTAGAGTTAAAAAGATTTTTTTTGTTTCAGGTTTTGTGTGGGATTTTTGGTTTTTTAAAGTCATTTATAGTTTTTTCAAAGTGTTTCAATTCTGTTCAAGGTGCTTTGAATTAAAAAAATAAATTTTTAAATAAAAAATATATTTTTTATTTTTTTAGCTATTATAATAGTCAGAATTTTAAAAAAATACTAAATGACATATCATTTAAATTCTTTAAAAAAAATAATAGAATGGACAACCTATCTCTGCTCCAATTATATATATAAATAACAGATGAAGATTAATATGATAAAAAAAAGAAAAAAGAGAACAACCAGCTCCGTAACATTTAACAATTAAAAATTTATTTAATAGTATAGTGAGGTGTAATTGAAATTATATATTTTTTATTATAATTTTAAAAATATTTGATTGATTAATCCATAGTATAATCTTACATAAATTCTATTAAAAATTACCTAATTATAAAAAAGGCTATTATTTATAGTTTTTTAAATTATAATTATAAAAGCTACCACGCTTAAATTTCTAGTGGGATATTAATCCTCCTTTTTTTCTCCAGTAATTTTCCGGTGAACAAGACACCTATCTTCATAATTGCTTCGAACATTTTTAAGGATATGGCTATCACGTGGCCGCCATCTTCTGGACCACGTTTTGGGGCGGCGTTGATGCGGGGCTCAAAAACATTTATATATGCCACGTGTATGGTATCTGATCAGGAATCACGTGATTATGTGTTTCACTCTACCTTGCCGCAGAGAGCGTGGCCAAGAAGAGAGGCGTGCAGTCACGGGACTCTTAACGTTTTTTTTATATATAAAAAAATGAATTCTCTTTCTTTAAATTAATTTTTTTAAATTGTTTTGAAATATTTTAATAAATTTTTAAGTAAAAAATACTTTAAAATATAATTTTATTACACTTCTAAACAGAATATCAATATAGTCTTTAGTATTGTGTTTTGAACAGAAATTACATAAATTTTAAATTTTTTTAAAGAAACAACACGCCACATAGCACCAACACACATGCCTATTTTGATTTACAGTTTTTTTTTTATAAATTAAGAGGGTATTTAAGAATATAATATTAATTATAATTTAAAGTATTTTTTATTTAAAAAAATTATTTTTAATATTAATATATAAAAAAATAAAAAAAATTATTTAGAAAAATTATTTTTTTATAAAAAAAAGAAGATAACTTTGGCTGCTTTTCCAAACATTATCCAAGTACGGTAAACAAGGCACAGTTATGAGTTGATTGTACTCTATTGCCAACGTGACGTAACAGTATTTTGATGACTTTTAACTAATAACTAACAAAAAAAAATAATTGTTATTTGCTGAAATTAGGTTTTGTCCCTTGACATTGGCGATTATGGCAATAGTTACGCGAAGGGAACAAATGGCTTCTTGGCCGGCACAAAGTGGATAAGATTTACATGTATTGCTTGCGCAAGTGATGTGAGAATATATTAAAATAATTTTTTTATTTTTAATATTAATTCTTTAAAATAATTTAAAAACAATAATTTAATATATTTTAAAAAAGAAAAACATTACGATAAGAAAAAAAACACATTTAATAGATCATTAAAGGCCCAAATAAGGGAACACTTGTGGTGCGCTGGAGTACCTCTTTGTTGTAATAATGATATAAATTTCCAGCTAGCTAATCAATTGCACCAAAAAATAAAGGTAGGTATCAATTAAACCCTCTTTTTTGCTTAGAAAGGGAAATGCTCAGCAGATTCAAAGAGACATATTTTCTTCTGACGAGGAAAATCAACCTCGTTAGTAGCAGAACAAATGAAGTTCAGCTCGCAAATGTGTTATTATATATATCCAACTCATGCCATGCGTTGCTTCAATTTTTTTAAAATATAAAAAAATATTTTTAAAAATTCACCTAAAAAAGATATCCAAGACCCAATCTAACTCTCCAAACCCATAGGTTATAATTCTAGAATTACCTCATTAATATAAATAAAAAAATATAAAAAACTTATTTAACAATCAACTTAATATTGATGAATAAAATTAAAAAAAAACAATTAAAAAAATCTAAAAAAAATAACAATAAAAATAATAAGAAACAAAACTCACATAACAATAAAATGATAGGATACCTCGTTATTTTTTAAAATACTTGCATGAAAATCAAGGTGATAAAAAATAAAAATAAAAAAGTAAAATAAATCTATGTTCACCGCTACTATAAAAATACACCTCATCAATAACCAAGGCTCGATGAGAAGCATCCAACTTTACCAAAGAAAGTGACATTTCAACACTATATGACACCACACACATCATTTAAATGTGATAATATCTTTTTTTTTTTTTATTTACGTGGGGTGTCCGGGTCAGCTTACACGCACCACGATTAATCCACATGGCCCACTGAACATCCTGCAAGCCCAGTGAGCAGGTAAGGCACCGTGGGGTTGACAGACATGCATGGTAAGATTCGAACCCAGGTACGGAGGAAGGGAACAAGCCCCTTTCACCGCTAGGCCAAAACCTCTTTCACTTGCTAATATGTATATTGCATGGACCAACTATTTTGTCATTATTTATTAGATCTAGTCCCTGTAGTTGTTTTAAGTTTCACATTTGATCTCTCAAGTCTTAATGATTTAAAATTAAGAACATTGAAATTTATTTTGCAAAATCAATTACGAATAGTATTTCAAAAAATTTTCTCGACATTGCAGAATCCCTATATTAAGGTAACTAAAACCACCATTAAGCTTAATTAAAAAAAAAATCAATGTAAAAAAATTAAATTAAAAAAAAATGGCCAAAGAAGAAAAGTAGGTTGATCTTTTCCACGACCATGTGATTGAGTTCCTAATTCTTTCAAGATAAAGGGGCTGAATATTTATTAATGATTCAATTTCGATCCCCATTTCTCTAATTGTTTTAAATTAATTTTGTCAAATCTAGCATCACCTAGGCATCATTTTTCTCTTTCAAAATAACAAGAACCTTTCTCAAAGCCAATTAAAGAAAACCATAAAGTTAGATCTCAATTTAAATCAATTTAAAAGGAAAAAATTGAAAAGCCAAACAAATTTGAGTGCCCAGAATACAAAAAAATAAGAACAAAAACATGTGGCACTAATAACCTTAAAAACAAACTCCATATATTTATTTTAACCATTTTAAAATAATTTAGGTTAAGATCATGTTATATTCTTATCCATACACATCGAGTAACATCCATATCTCAAAATTATAGACAATTCTCTTATCACAATAACACTATTATATATCAGCACGTTATTTTTTGACCCAATTCTTTTCACATATTATATTATTATATGACTTAGATTGTTAGTATAATTTCACTCAGTACAACAATGTATTTCATCTTTTTTTTCTTAATACATGTTTTTCGATCATAAAAATAAAAAAAATCCATTGCATTTCGTTCCTCTTCCAACCTTTACCTAAACCTATTAAATTTAACATTTCAAACCATTTTAGATATCAAAACATCTCAATGCCTCAATGCCATTTGAAATTCATTTCAATCAATATATTTCAAGTGAACTCATTTCTTCCATCAAATGAAAGTTTTAGATGCAAATAAAACATTTACCCTGTTTTAATTTTTAACCTATATATTCTTGTGATTTAATTATCATCCTAGTTTTGTTCCTAAATTTTTTTTAAGAAATGTGATTTTATATTCACAAACCCATAAAAATCAAAAGCATTCGCATATTAATTATGCTCATAATAAAATTGCAATAACTTTAATAGGCTAAAAAAAATCAGTGCTGTAATTCACATGAATATTTTTACAGCTCAATAATGTAACTGCAAAATAATTATTTAAATACAGGTTGCAAGTAACATTATCTCACCAATAAGGACAGCAACCCCCGTACCTATTTCCACATAAACACTAACCTCATTACTAGATTCTCAGTTCTTTCAGCTGGTTTAGGTTCCATGCCTTTTGCAAGTGACAGTGGGACCCAATCCACCCGAAAAACACAAACAGCCACTTACCGGTCAATCCAAAAATTTATCGTAACCAGACATCAATTATCATTTCTAGGACCATCAAAAAGAATCTACCACTGCCAATGTCACATCCATATTAACCAAAATACACCCGGGTGCACCCTAACAAGACCTTCCTGCCTTCCTTTCCCTTTCTAGTCTGGCTTCGCGGCCTTGAAAAGCAAACAACCAAACTGACGGTTATAGCCAAAAACACGACCCCCCTATCCCTCCCTCTCCCCCCCTCTCTCTCTGTCAAGTATTACTATATGAGCACGAGATGGTCCTCCTCTATTCCAGGCAACAAAAAGACAACATAGAAACTCCTAAACGACATCTCCCTGATCACTAAAATCTCAAAAAGCCAGAGCATGAAAATGCTGCTACGTGAAGGAGAGGGAATGGCAGGCTCCGGTGACAGTACGGTGATAGTAGGAGTCAAGCTTGACCCAGCGAGTAGAGAGTTGTTGACTTGGGCTTTGGTCAAAGTGGCTCAACCTGGAGATACTGTTATTGCTCTTCATATCCTTGATAATAATGGTTAGTGGAACTTGAACTGGAACGATGTTGTTTTTTTGAGCTGCTTAATTATTTGGTGGGTGGTTTAACTTTGGTGATTTGGTGAAATAGAAATCGTGGATCGTGAAGGGAAATCTTCGCTTCTCTCGCTTGTGAAAGCTTTTGACAATGTTCTTGCTGTTTATGAAGGTTTCTGCAACTTGAAACAGGTTGGTTTTTGTTTTGTTATGTAGGTTGAATTTGTGCTCTTCATTTACTCTCCATGTGGCACCTGTGTGTTTTCTACTCCAAGCGTCTGTTTGGTGGGAAAAAATTGAACTGAGTAAACGTTCATTATCAAATCTACGTTGTCGAGTTTCGGGGTTTTGATGGGATGTGTGTTGCAGGTGGATCTCAAGCTCAAGATATGCAGAGGTTCATCAACTCGGAGAATTTTAGTCAGGGAAGCAAAATCTTATACAGCAACAAAGGTTATTGTTGGAGCTACCAGGAATCATCTTTCAATCTGGCCATCAACATCTGTGGCCAAGTATTGTGCTAAAAAACTACCAAAGGATTGTTCTGTTCTTGCTTTCAATAATGGGAAAGTTGTGTTTCAAAGGGAGCGCACTCCAAATAATACCGGTAACTTTTCATGGTTTATGAGAGCTTTATCCCAATTTGATTTTCTCACATATTTTTTCCCTCGGTTGTTTGGTACAGTAGTAACCAGTTATGTGATTGTTGCAGGAACTAAAGATCATGTTCGGAGTGGTTTGCTTGGTGTTGTTCACAAGACAATTTCATTTGAGAAAAATTCTAGAGTATCGAGTGAAGGCGGTACCAATGAGGCCTCTAAGAACGATCAGGATAATGACCTGACTTTGGAGCAGGTGTTAATGAAAGCTCGTTCCAATAGTTTGGCAAGTATCATGAAAGAGAATTGCTCAGTTTGTGGATCGGTTATGAAACCTGCTGATGATTCCTGTAATCAATCTGCAGAAGCATCTTGTGGTGACAGTGATGGCGATGACAAGTCTTTAGCTCTAGTTCCAGTACCAAGGGTAGAGGAACCCAAGAGTTCTGTTTCCACGTTAATTAGACGAGTGCCTGAATTGAAACCTGGTTGGCCACTACTCCGTAGTTCTGTTTTACCGAATCGAAAAACATCAGATAGATCTTTAGTGAGGCAGATCTCTGTGGTTCAATGGGCAATGAGGTTACCTAGCAGGCAACTCTCACTATCCACTGTCAATTCAGATCACAAACAGGATGTTTCTGATAAGGGTGAAGAGCAATTGAATTTAGATGGAGAAAGTGGTGCAATTGTTGCAGTTGGAATGGAGACAGCGACAGCTCCGCATACTCCTCACCAAAATTCAAGAAGTCCGCCAAAAGAATTGGAGGGTCTTCATGAGAAATACTCAGCAACTTGCAGATTGTTTCAGTGCCAAGAACTTCTCTCAGCCACGTCCAACTTCTTGGCTGGTTTGTTTCCTTGCACAAATTGTAAATCAAAGCAACTGACCTCGGTTTCATTTTAGCCATTATGTGCGATCTTTTTTTTTTTTTTCAGAAAATTTGATTGGGAAAGGGGGCAGCAGTCAGGTATATAAAGGCTGCCTTCCCGACGGCAAGGAACTTGCTGTGAAAATCTTAAAGCCGTCCGAAGATGTACTGAAGGAGTTTGTTCAGGAAATTGAGATTATCACTACCTTATCTCACAAGAACATCATTTCTCTCTTGGGGTTCTGTTTTGAGGAAAAAAATCTTCTCTTGGTTTACGATTTCTTGTCAAGAGGAAGTCTTGAAGAGAATCTTTACGGTAATTGATTAAAAATCCTCGCTAGTATTAAATAATCGTCAATGCGTTGAAATACTTTCTAAACTGCTCGTTTTACTGTGCTTATTTATTTAGGTAACAAGAAGGACCCGCATGCATTTGGTTGGAACGAGAGATATAAGGTGGCTTTAGGAATCGCAGAGGCCTTGGACTATCTTCATAGCTGCAGTGCTCAACCTGTGATCCACAGAGATGTTAAATCATCAAATATACTATTATCTGAAGATTTTGAGCCACAGGTGATGCGTTTCCGACTCTTCATTTTTACTTGCAATAGTTTATTCTCTGAGTTTCCAAGTTCTGAAGCTTTCATGGTATTCTCAGCTCTCTGATTTTGGACTTGCTAAATGGGCACCGACCTCCTCATCTCATATAATCTGCAATGATGTTGCTGGAACTTTTGGGTATGTTATTTATATTGCCACACCATTGGTGTTAGTATAAAATTTCTGTCTTTTCCTTTCGTTTCCAAGAGTGAATATTATGATTTTGATTGTTCTGCGAGATTAACTGCAATGAACTTGGTAAAAGGAAAAGGATACTGTTACTTTTAATCTACTTGTTGGTTACTAATAATAAGATAATTGCTGCAGTTACTTGGCTCCTGAATACTTCATGTATGGCAAAGTAAACAACAAGATTGATGTCTATGCATTTGGTGTTGTACTCCTCGAGCTTCTTTCAGGGAAAAAACCAATAAGCAATGATCTTCCTAAAGGCCAGGAGAGCCTAGTTATGTGGGTATGTCCCCTGTCACTCGTTAATTTTACCCGTCACTGAATTTATTACACGATTTTGCCTCAGAAAATCACATGTATTTACTTGTCCAGGCAAAACCAATCCTAAATGGTGGAAAGGTTTCCCAATTGTTAGACCCAATCTTGGGTGATAGCTGTGATCGTGATCAGATGGAGAGGATGGTTTTAGCCGCCACTCTCTGTGTAAGACGTGCCCCACGAGCTAGGCCTCAAATGAGCCTTGTAAGTCATCTTTATACACTCTTCTTTCTGGCTATCATAATAGGCTATCTACTACAGCGGTTGGCAAAATGCTAGCTCTATATGTTTGGTTCAAAATTGGAAACTCTTTCCAAATAATTTGAAATTAAAATGGAATTGCACACTTGGCACGGAAAGTTGCTCTCTGAAATGCAATCCCCGACTACATATGCCTGCATATCTCTCACCAAGCACTACCTCTACTACAGCATTAGCTCCAACGCATACGAGTAAAATGTGGATGTTTTACCTTTTGATTTTCCTGGTATCTTAGTGCATTAGCTCCAATGCATACGAGTAAAATGTGGATGGTTTACCTTTTGATTTTCCTGGTATCTTAGTCATAAAAAATAATTTCATTTCCCTTTTCGATCATAAAAGGTTGTTAAGCTCCTCCAAGGAGATGCGGAAGTGACCAGGTGGGCACGGCTGCAAGTTAATGCGGTGGAAGAATCTGACGTGTTGGATGATGAAGCATGTCCACGTTCTAATCTCCAATCCCATCTTAACCTTGCATTGCTGGATGTTGAGAATGATTCACTCTCCTCGAGCAGCTTGGAGCAGAGCATATCATTGGAGGATTACTTGCAAGGCAGGTGGAGCCGCTCATCAAGCTTAGACTAACCAACATCATTGTTCGTCTCTGCAATTCTTTTTTGTATATCCTTTTGGTGTTTACCTTTCTTGTTCAATTAGGTTTGTGTTCTTTTTTGGGTTTCTTACAGATGGGTATTGGATGAGAGGTTGTTTGTGGTGTGCCCTCCTCCTCCCCCTTTAGTAGTCATAAATGCAGTCCCCAACTTGTTGGGACAGTTCTTTCTTCTTCACCTCAAAGGTGTCGGTGCTTGATCTAAATTGATCAAGCTTGAAATTTGTTGTAATGGTTTATGATGGTGATAATTTTGTTGTAATACTGAACATTTTCTGATAAAGTGAGATGGTGAGCACAAAAAAGTCACTGCTCCTTGTGTCTTGAAAAGGTTAATAACAGCAAGTTTAGATTAAAATGCTGCCTAACCAGTCCAAGCTAGATAGTCTTTTCACCTGCAACTTTATGATTCACAGATTGCTTATATGGTCCATTCATTTGCAACTTCATGACCACACGGGCGCGCTCATGTACGATGGGTCCTCAGAAGTCATTGTCATTCCTCACTAGTTCCATCATGGTGCATCTGCCCCAGTTAGGACTTTCCTTCACCGCCACTGTTCTTAGTGCCCTTTCCCCTCTCTCATCGCCATCATCCATTGGCATCCTCGATGTTTCCGTGCCTCTTAAGGTACTTACCTAAAAAGTGGAGTCCCAGTCATAGTCATAGGGTTATAACCAAGCCCAAAACATCTCCTACACCAAATCACTCTTCATTTCCACCGACACCATGTTCGTGACACCAACACAACCAGTGCTGGACCATGTTGCAAAGATCTTACTAAATTCTACCCTGCTCCAAACCGAACTCTCCCTTGAAAACATCCTTCCTTTCCACCTCCTACCTCTACAAAAGCCCGTCAATTGGACCGCAAGACACAGAACCGTGTGATAGCAAAAATAGCAAGTCCCTTTTTCTCCTCTTGCTTGAGCAACCAGTAAAGGATGAACAGAGACAGAGATTATGGCACAGAAAAGTAGCTAGTTTACGAGCATGTAAAATAATCATGGATAACATTGAAAAATTGATTAAAAAATTGATATCATTGATTAAACTGCAAAGAACGAGTATATATGACATTAAATTAACAAAAGAAAAAAATTGAAAATAGAGAGAGATTTTCGATCCCCTTTTCAACATTGAAGGCAAGAAACTAAGGGAGAAGATGGGAAGGTAACTTGGGAATAGGGGTTACGAGCCTGTCAACCCTAAAAAGGAGTAGCAAGAGAAAACGAAGAGGGGCAGAACCAACTAGAGGTAGAAGGTCGGAGATGATAGAGTTCGTCGGTGACTGGAACACAAAACAACGGGAAGCTTTTTCCTGTTTATGGTTTCAGAAAATCGAGCTTCTTTTTACTCAGTCTATTTCTTCTCTCTCGATCTATTTCTCTTCTCTCCAAATCATGAATTTATTTTGCCCCAAACCCTGATTAACCTCGTAGATTAATGGGTTTTCGTTGATTTTTTCATTTGCATCTTGGTTTAATTAGTTACCAGATGGGTTTGATGGGCGGACGAAAGAGGCTGGAGAAGCTGTGTACCCTGATGCTTCAAAGCCTCGGGATAAGGTGGAGGATGGTAGATGGGTGCACCAAAAATTGAAAATTCCCAGTGTCATTGTAACACCCAAGTGTCATTGTAACACCCCAGGTCAATTATTATTATTATTATTTTTATTTTTAATAAAGGTTAATAAAGGTGAAGTCTTCCCTACATGTTGGCCATCCCGATCGACATATCAAGACACGTGCTTTGCTCTACGCATAAATATCGGCTCCATCTAGATAGTGACTTTAATACATAAATAATTAGTTTTTGATTCAACCGATTATTTTAACATTTAATAAATAGAATATGCCCAAACAGTTGATTTTTACACATAATATATATTTTTTTTATAAATAATTAAATTTAACACATTAAATAAATAAATTTTCTTGTTTAAATGATTTATTTTTTTATCAAATTATTTCCTTTTGTAATCTTTTCCAAACACATTTTATAATTACATAGAAAATCTAACAAACAAATATTTTAAATAAATAAATGAGAAGACAGGCATTTACTTGACATTAAAATCATATGTACTTTGTCAGCTATGAGTCGGACCTTATATTTTTTTTGGAATTTCAAATAAAATATCTTAATTAATTTTATAAGTTATTTTGGATATTTATGGAGATTTTTTTTAATAATATAATAATAATTATTTTTTAAATAATTTTTTATGTTAAAATATATATTAATATTAATTTTTATTTTTAAAATCAACATATTAAAATTAATATGAATTGAAAATAACTAACCTATAGTAATTATTCACAAT
>NW_011503077.1:0-13482 GCF_000495115.2 Populus euphratica
ACAATGTTGCATATGTTTTATGAAATGGAAAATAATATTTTTTTTATCAACTACTACCTCTTCCCCCCAACCAAAACGAGACATTGTCCTCAATGTTCTAAGGTAGAAAGATAGAGTATAGAAGATATCACCTGAAATAACGAACACTGACAAACCTGAAACACACTGAAACAAATATAAGAAACAACAAAACACAATAATAAAACCAAAAGACACAAATATTCATAAATGAAGGCTCAAATCCAATCTAAGCTTTTTACGGCTTTCCTTAGATGACCAATTTATGCGACTCATGGAAGGATCAATCATAGAAATGAAATATTGTAATTGGTCAATCAATTGTTCAGCAGCATCAACAGAGATTATGATTTGTCGTGCAGAAGATGTTAGAAATTCCTGTTCCACAGCATGATCAAGAAAAGACAACAACTTATCATAATAACCATTAACATTTAACAAACCTATAGGTTTATGGTAAATGTGCAGTTGAGCCCAAGAGGAAATATGAAAGATCTCTTCCAATGTGCCTGGACCACCTGGTAAAGTAATGAAGGCATCAGCATGGTTAAACATTGCATTCATTCGAGCTGACATTGTGGAGACCTGAAGTTCCTCTCCAATTGTTTTTCCAATGATGTCCCCTTGTGCTAAAGCTTCAGGGACGACCCCTAAAACTTGACTACCTCCTAAAAATACAGCTATTGACACACCTCCCATTAACCCAAGACTGCTGATTAGTACTTAAAAGTGCATTTTTATCATGGTTTTATATCATCATTTTGCACTTGAAGTATCAATAACTCCTTAACTAAAATATGTTTTATAATAATGTATCTAATAATATAAAATACCTATAATTTGTGGTAAATGTCTATTTTTAATGCAGGCCTATCACATAAATGAAAGGATTGATTGATGACTTGAAGAACTTAAATTGTAAGGATAAAGAGATGGCCAAACTTAGAAAAGAGATGTCGGTGCAATCCAAACCAGAACACTGTTCGGTAATTGGGTCATATCTAGAGCTATATATCTCAGATTTAGGTCCAATTTATATGGATGGAAAGGTAAGACATAGGCCTACAACGTTCATATGGAGCCCAAGATCTAAAAAGGCCATTATCAAGTCCAAATTATAGCAACAACAAAGAAGCCCGAATCTGTCTTCCAGCCCGAGCACTGTTCGGTATTTTGGCCATATCTGGAGTTCTAGAAGTCCAAATGAGCTGAATGTTTTACACAAGAAACCTGTGACAATTGCCTATAACTTTCATGTTACAAATGGCTCCAATTTTGACGTTATCAATGACGTTTGGGGCAGACAAGAGAAGATAAGGATTGTCACCAAGTCAAAAGTTGGCCACCCACTTATCAATTAGTCATCAAATCAATAGTTCCCAATTTTGGCCTATAAAAGGAGGCATTTGCCATGCATTTAGGCATCTTGGTTTCCAGATCAAGATCATGCTCTTCCTTTCTCTTTGTATTTTTTGTAATGTTTATGCTTTGCTTTCATTAATATTAAGTTTATGCCTTTCATTTCCTTTCCTTTACTTAGTTAACTTTTATGTTGTTATTTTGTTTATCTATTTTGCTTTCTTTCATTATGTCTAGCTAAGTTAGTTATGTCAAGGTGAAAAGGTTACACTAATGGTGTAAGAATAAGTATAATGTAAACTTAATATGGACTTTAATGTTTAATACTAACATGTTTTATATTTGTTATCTTGTTCACTCTTTAATACTTTGCTTGTTAAATGATTAATCTTGATTTATGTTGTATAACACTTGGTACAACAAATGCTTGGCACTTTCATAGCCCATAATGTATGGTATAACCGACACCTGAGTTATGAAAGGAACTTGATTTGTTGTTAACATAAGTTATAATCATGAATGCTTGACGAGATTTACAAGTACTAGCATTAATCGAATAAGATAACTAATGTAATCATGTTAACAATCTATAATCTGATTGGAACCTCCTTTGTGTGTGGTTTCCAATTGAATAATAAGAGTTTATACTATACTTGTTTGACATACCATTAGTGGAACCTCTAACCTTGACATTTGTTATTGTTATTGTTTAATCCTTACATTAATTTTCCATCTCCAAGTTCTCATCATCTTCTTCTTCTCTTTCTTTATTATTATTACTACTACTACTACTACTACTACTACTACTACTAGTATTATTATTATTATTAATATTATTATTATTATTATTATTATTATAGTTATTATAGTTATTATTGTTATTATCATTGTTGTTATTATTGTTATTACTATTATTGTTGTTGTTGTTATTATTATTGTTGTTGTTGTACTATTGTCATTTATAATTTGTACAATTAACCTCCCTGTGGTTCGACCCCGGTCTTGCCGGGTTATTTATTACTTCGACACTCCTGCACTTGGGAGAAGACATCAATCTTTTAGTCGTGTCAACTGCCTCCCCTATACACTAAATGAATCTTTCTCTCAGCTAGCACCTGACCAAGATGATTTGCTGATTCTAAAAACTCTTTTTCTTTCCAAGACAAGATTCACCGAAAACACAAATATTTCTTATCTGATGACCTGAGGAACTTGCCATTTCTACACACTTATGTATTTGTTGAATATATGGGTTGAGTAGAAATGAAAGGAAGGAAGAGAGGATTTTATAGATGAGAAATTAGAAAGGCAATCATACCACCTATATGGAGGCCAGCTGGAGTCTCACACTCTCTCTCTCTCTCTTTTTATTTATTTATTTATTTACTTTTGAAAAAGCATGTATATGTACAGGCAGTTGTGATTGTGGCTCACATCTTCCCTTGGTTTTACATCCAAGAATGGCTTAAACGCCCTCTATGGGTCGAGGATAGGCTTCCCATCCAGTTTTCTTAAAAGCTAGCAAACAAGGTCTTTTTTAGTCAAATTCCTAAGACTAAGTCGATCATGTTCTTTATAAAAATGGGGTCATAAATCATGAATTGCACGATGCACATCTCCACTAGGATGCGTCTCAAGAGTCAATAGAAGATTATCTAAAGACTCCTTACTCAGGTCATCCTTAATGAATTGTATTTTATCTTCACGGTTTATAGATACCATTCCTAAAGAACGATATTGTGTATTACAAGTCCATTTAGCACATCGATGACAGACTTTTAGTCGTTTTACACGACGTTTCTTTGCAAAAGTGCTTTTACCTGTTCCAGGCATGTGTGGAATGAAAGAGTTAGAGGACTCACCTGATAATCGGACCTTTGCTTCAATCAACCAGTGAATATCTTCAAGAATTCCATGATTCATTAACAATCTCAATCTTGCACATCTAGCACGGTAAATTTTTGTAATCGCATTTTGAGGCAGAGCGGGAAAATACTTTTTCAATTTTTCAAGATTAATGTCCATTTTTAAATGAGAATTGGAAGAGAGATTCAAAGAATTGCACAAATATATGCACAAATATATACACAAATATCAGTTATTATAGAAAACTGAAAGAATCAACTTAAGTCACGGAGTACCGTTATCCGCCATTTGACCGGGGTGAGACAAACTAGCAAAAATCACTCAAAAAAAAACACAAAAACAATGTGAGAAAAAAATAATAATCAACCTTTATCTACAAGATCATTCCAACCAGTTGATTCATTTTCATTAGGAAAATTATCAAAGTAAGCCTTCAAACGATGTCCATTTTCCTTAAAATCATTGTCATTCATTGAATTCTCAATATCACAGGCCTATAAGGATTGCTCCATCTTGGTCTTAGCTTTCTAGGGAATGCATAGAGTTGAGAATTATAAAATAAAACGTTTTTACCAGTATCAACTTTTTGACAATTTTCACAAGTTTTGCAGAATGCATGCGTGTCCTTGAACATAATGGGCCAATAAAATCCATGTTGAAAGATTTTTGTAGTTGTCTTTTTTTACGAGAAATAACTTTCACATGCTTCAGAATGACAAATTTTAATGACACTACTTACCTCATTATCGGGAATGAATCTTTGAAATATTTGATCAGGACAATATTTGAATAAGTTAGGGTCATCACAATAAAAGCTCTTCACTTCGTTCAAAAACTTTTCTTTGTCTTGGGTATTTCAATCAGTTGGAAAATCTCCTAAAGCAAGAAAATTGATATTTTTATCATACCAAGGTATTGGACTAAGAGAAAGTAAGGATTCATTAGGAAAGTAATCATCGATTGGTGTGATGTCAGATGTCGAATCTGTTATCACTATTGACAAAAGATTTGCATCAACATTTTCGGTGCTTGTTTCATCCGTAATTTCTTCCTTAGAATAAATCATTTACAAATCTTCAGATTCATCTAACTCATTTTTACTTAAAGTAGATTCAAGTTGATTATAAACTAATTCATCAATATGATCTACTTCTTATAAATCATTATCATCTCCAGGTTGCTTGCAAATGTTGAAAATATTCATCTCCAATGTCATGTTTCCAAATGATAGCTTCATCAGTCCATTCCTATAATTAATCAATGTGTTAGAGGTTGCAAGAAACGGACGTCCTAAAATAACAGGAAATGAATTACATGCTTCAACAGGTTCTGTGTCCAAGACAATAAAATCCACAAGATAAATGAATTTATCGACTTGTACTAACACATCTTCAATTATTCCTCTAGGCACTTTTACAGATCTATCGGCAAGTAAAACAGATATAGAAGTTGGTTTTAACTCACCTAGATTGAGACTCTGAAAAATTGAATATCGAAATAAATTCACACTAGCACCAAGATCAAGTAAGGCTCTTTCAATTTTTTGTTCTCCAATAAAGCAAGAATTGTAGGACAACCAAGGTCTTTATATTTCAAAGCATTATTGTTCTGAAGAATAGCACTTACTTGTTCGGCTAGAAAGGCTTTCTTTTTCACATTCAGTTTCCTCTTCACAGTGCATAGATCTTTCAAAAATTTAGCATAGGAAGGAACCTGTTTAATAGCATCCAGCAAAGGTATATTGATCCTTACCTGTTTGAAAATTTCAAAAATTTTAGAGTTGTGATTGACTTTCCTTTCTTTGGTCATGGCTTGAGGAAATGAAAGTGCTGGCGGAGAATCAGTCTTTTCTTTACAATTCTCAAATTCAACCCCTTCCTTACCCTCAGAGATTGACTCATCATCTTTCTCATAAGGTTTAAGAGAGGGTTTTTCAATAACCTTACCACTGCGCAAAGTAGTGACTGGTTTGACTTGATCCATATGTTGGCTTCCGGAACTACTTGCATTTGCGTTGTATTGCTCCTTGGGATTTTGTTGTGGTTGAGATGGAAACTTACCTTTCTCTTGGAAACTGAGAGCAGATGTTAATTTTGCAAGAGTATCTTTAAAATCTGTCATGTTTTGAGCAAGTTGAGTATTGATTGTCTCTTGCTTTTCAATGAATGCATGCAATGTTTCCTTAAGATTTCTTCTAAGAGGTGGAGCATAAGAAGGTGCATATTCATGAGAATTTTGAAAATTATGGTGCGCTTAAAACGGTGGTTGTGAAGTTTGTGCATTGTTGTTATCACTCTTCCAACTAAAATTTGGGTGATTTCTCCAACCAGGGTTGTATGTTTGTGAGTATGGATTGTGGTTGGCTCTTTGGAAACTATTTAAAACATGGACTTGTTCATGGAGACATTCCTTAAAAAAAGGCAAGGTTGGACAATTATTGGTTGAGTGTTCATTTGTTTCATAGATTTGACACACAATATTTTCAACAGATTTTAATTTATCACTCTTTTTCAATTCTAGTGCCTCAACTTTTCTAGCTAAAGATGCAAACTTGGCTTGAAGGTCATGATCTTCCCTAAGGTTGTACATACCTCCACTAGATGTATGAGGTTGAGTTTTACTCGGTGCCTCATAAGTACCCGCAGTGTCCTAATTTTGAGCATTTTCAGCTAACAAGTCTAAGTACTCCATTGCTTCATTAGGGTTTTTATCTTCAAAAGTTCCATTGCACATCAATTCAACCATTTGTCTATCTCTAGGTGTTAACCCTTTATAGAAATGTGAAACCAATCTCCATGTTTCAAAACCATGATGAGGGCAAGTATTAAGCAAGTCTCGATACTTGTCATAATATTGGTAAAATGTTTCTCCTGGTTTTTGAGTGAAAGTGGTGATTTGTCTTTTGAAAGAGTTTGTTTTATGAGATGGAAAAAACTTCTTTAAAAACTGTTGTTGCATTTCATCTCAAGCATGAATGGATCCTGGTCTCAAATTTTGTAGCCATGTTTTAGCTTTATCTTTTAATGAAAAAGGAAAAAGCTCTAATCTGATGATGTCCATGCTACAATTTAAATAATTATATGTGTTGCAGACCTCCTCAAATTCCCTTAAATGCAAGTATGGATTTTCCAATTCTAAGCCATGAAAAGAAGGTAAAAGTTGAATAATACCTGGTTTAAAATTAAAATGAGATGCATCGGGAGGAAAAACTATGCATGATGGTGCACTTGTTCTTATGGGATTCATGTGGTCTCTAAGTGTTCTAGCACGGTTATTCTCATTATTCTCATTATGAAGTAATTGATTATCTTCTTCGGCTATATTTTCTGAAAATAATAAGGATACCCTACAAAGTCTACCACTTGATGTACGTGACCACACTCTCATGCACATGTAGGAATAAAATAAAAGAAAGAAGAAACAAGAGAAAAGAAACAAAGTTATATACAAGAAAAGTGAAAAGAGAAAATAAAATAAATATTATAATAGATTGTTAACATGATTACATTAGTCATCTTATTCGATTAATGCTAATACTTGTAAATCTCGTTAAGCATTCATGATTAGAACTTATGTTAACAACAAATCAAGTTCCTTTCATAACTCAGGTGTCGGTTATACCATACAGTATGGGCTATGAAAGTGTCAAGCATTTGTTGTACCAAGTGTTATACAACATAAATCAAGATTAGTCATTTAACAAGCAAAATATTAAAGAGTGAACAAGATAACAAATACAAAACATGTTAGTATCAAACATTAAAGTCCATATTAAGTTTACATTATACTTATTCTTACACCACTAGTGTAACCTTTTCACCTTGACATAATAAACTTAGCTAGACATAATGAAAGAAAGAAAAATAAATAAACAAAATAAGAACATAAATAAGATAAAAGCTAACTAAGTAAATGAAAGGAAATGAAAGGCATAAACTTGATATTAATGAAAGCAAAGCATAAACATTATAAAAAGAGAAAGCAAGAGCATGATCTTGATCTGGAAACCAAAATGCCTAAATGCATGGCAAATGCCTCCTTTTATAGGCCAAAATTGGAAATTATTGATTTAATGACTAATTGATGAGTGGGTGGCCAACTCTTGACTTGGTGACAATCCTTATCTTCTCTTGTCTGCCCAAAACGTCATTGATAACGTCAAAACTGGAGCCAGTTGCAAACATGAAAGTTGTAGGCAATTGTCTCAGCTTTCTTGTGTAAAACATTCAGCTCATTTGGACTTCTAGAACTCCACAAGTTTCTTGTGTTAAACATTCAGCTCATTTTGACTTCTAGAACTCCAGATATGGCCAAAATACTGAACAGTGCTCGGGTTGGAAGATAGATTCGGGCTTCTTTGTTGTTGCTATAATTTGGACTTGAAAATGGCTTTTTTAGATCTTGAGCTCCATATGAAAGTTGTAGGCCTATGTCTTACCTTTCCAGCCATATAAAGTAGACCTAAATCCGAGATCTATAGCTCCAGATATGACCCAATTACCGAACAGTGTTCCGGTTTGGATTGCACCGACATCTCTTTTCTAATTTTGGTCATCTCTTTGCCCTTGCAATTTAAGTTCTTAAAGTCATCAATCAATCCTTTCATTTATGTGATAGGCCTGCATTTAAAATGAACATTTACCACAAATTAAAGGTATCTTATATTATTAGATATATTATTATAAAACATGCTTTAGTTAAGTTCATCAGCAGAAGGGATGACTTCATCATAAAAAGTACCAAAAATAGGAAGACCGCTACATGATTTTAACTCCCAAAGGGATATAGACTCCTCACCATTCGGGGTAGATAGCGTGTTGGTAGCAGGATTCCAGTGGTTATAGAAAGAAAGGATAACATTCATCTGCCAGTCATATGTAAAAAGGGATGCAAAAATAGTGTCTCGAATATAAGCCCTCTCGAGGATTGGCTCGTAATGTTTCAAAATATCTTCTGTCCATTCCCAATACTTGGGAGTATACTCAAGTGCATCGGAGATTGGGAAATAATCCTTGCAAGTAACATTTCCATCACGTTTACGATAGTCTAATAAAGGCAGATCAGCTAGAAAAGTTGTTGAATGTGGAAAGGAGGATTGAAGTTGTAAAACTGATTGAGGCAAACCACTATGACCATAAAGTTCATAAGAAGTTTCTAATGACCAGGAAGCCAAATGCTTGATGCTTTCGGAAGACCGCTTCTTAGCAAATGAACCAATGGCAGGTTCATATACGCGAAGGCTTGTCTGACGATACTTCTCATCAATTACTAAGAATCTTTTAGTAGAAGAAGAAGAATTCTTGAAAAGCACCATCTAAAAAGAAAAGGGAGACATAAAAATACATGAATTAGATGCATATTTGAAAGAACAGATGGGGAACAAGATTATAAATCCCATGATATTTACATGTCCTAAAAAAAAAAAAAGCAATGATAAAAAAGGGAGAGAATAAGAACTTACCTTGATCAAGAGCTAAAGAAAATTAATGCTCCAATGTTAAGAAATTTATGACCTGCCAAAATTGATGACGTGTTAAAAACAACAATCGTGACCCTTGAGAAACAACTCGTCAAGCACCAAGGCTTGTGAAGTTTCTTTGCAACCCTGCAATTAGAATAGATGTTAATTAATGGAAACAAGCGAGCTCACCAATAACTCAATCAGGCTTAGTGAAGTCTATTTCAAGAACAACACTGAAAAGCTGCGGGAAGAATTTATAAGACTAGGCACGCAAATAACGTTTGATTTTTGATGCAAACAAGAAAAAAAAAACACTTACGGAAGCTCCTTTATTTATAAGGCTGAGATGGTAGAATTGCTTTGGCGCTCATATCTGATGAATTTTGGAGCAATGGGAGAACTCGCCTTGAACTCACAATGTTTGCAAAAAATAAACCAGAGCTGAGAGAACACCACATGAGCTATCAATTCAGGGCTGAGAACATATCATAATTTATGGCAGCAGTGATTAGGGAGCACTGGTGACAAGGATGCTGAATCCCTTGCAGCAACTTTAACCATGAATATGCCTGATGAACAAGGAATTTGCAATTCTGGACCACTAGTTCGAAGATCATGTAAATTCACACGTAAAGCTTGAGAAACTACGTGAATGAAACCAGTTCAGAGGCTGAAACAACAAAGTTAAAATTCTACTTCGATTGGTCTGTAAGCATAATGGACATCCAAGTTAAGATTTTGCAATGCTGACAACAGTGAGAAGAATGATTAAGTGGAATCATCCAACCTTCAATATTTGATGAGGTTCTGCATATAAATCATGTGAAATCTGTCTACAACAGATGAATACATCCAATTCTATAGGCTTTTGAATCTATCTATAAACCAGAATTATATCCTGCATACACACATAAAAAAAAGGGGTGCAGTTGTAATAAAACAAAAGGAGGAATGGGGACGTGCATACCGGGACTGCTGTGTGGAGGTTGCACTGTTAGTGAAGAAACAAAAGTATTGCTAGCTTGAGGTTGCACCGTTAGTTAAATTCAAACTTGAGCAGTACCACACTTGGTTTAATGATATCACCAAGCAGTCACCTGACCCGACAGTGTTTTGCTTGACCTTTGACGGACCAATTCTGCTCGTAGATGCTGACAGACACTTGGCAATCTTCACGAAGCAGCCAAAAAGTTTGATATTAATTTTGAAGCGAGACGTTTGGTTGCCAGGTTGATGCTACGCGGTTAATAAAAGAGCAACAGGAAGTGTTGCATCGGTAACATGAAAAGAGCAATGTAATGTTCTTTTATAGCCGCCTCAGTGATTCTTTCCTAATCTAAAAAATATTATTTTCTTATTATGTGAAAGCAAAGTCGGCTTCCAGTACAGGAAATTGTTTTGTTCTTTTTCTTAATAATTTGTTCACGTTGGACAATTCATTCAGGAAAAAAAAAAGGGGTCAATTAAGCTAAGTCAGGCTATCAGCATGGGAGGACCTTTTGTTTACTCTAAGTAGCTAATTCACTCTAAGCAATTCATTTAGAAAAGAAAGTCAATTGAACAAAGCAATTTACGTGATAAGTTATTTTGCTATCTGGACATTCTTCTAGGAAAAGATTGAAATTAATGAAGGATGGTGGGCACGGTTCCCAAGGCAATAAGAAAAGGGAGTTGCAACTTTCATGATTCATAACTTGCTAATCGTTGGTTAGAATCACAAATGGATTGAGTCGTTGGATTCAGCACAATGAGATCTCTAGAACAAGAAGTTGCAGTGACCACTTGCAATGAAAAAAAAAAAAAGTTCCTGCAGCCCAGTCAAAGTGATGGTCACTATTAGGATATAAAGATAATTTTGCTTGGTCCTGAATATGCAACAGTTTCAAATGAGGTATTGAATTTGGATATTCTATCATTTGGTTTGATAAAGTTCAATCAAAATTGGTCCATAAATTTCCAATTTTGACTATCATATTTTATTTTCATAATAAGATTTATTTGCTTGTTGTGAAAATGTAATACGATCAAATCAAATTTTAATTAAAAATATACAACCCTTTCAACCATATTTTTTGAGACATGCCCACTTGTTTTGAAAGTAAGTGAACTTGTCTCGAGGGGGCATCTGTAGAAACATAAATTTTCTACCAATAAAATTTTGCCATGTGTTATTTTATTCTTTAAAAAAAAGATAAAATAAAATTGAAATAAATGACATGGAAAATAAATGAGCCTTCATATATCTTTGGACCAATGAAAAGTTGACATGTGGGATGAGATATTCAAGATATCTTGTCATAAATTCAAGATCCCATCATATATCTTTTCATAAATATAAGATCATGTCAATAAATATCAACCAATAAAATTATGCCATGTGGCATTGGAAAAGGACCTGAGAGCCCCTATATATCTCTATAAATAGAGGGCCTCAACCTAAAGGAAAAGGATTCTGGGGAGATACAAATTTTCTTCAAGACAAGCTCTTCAAGTAAGGAAGCCCTCTCTCTCAAAGAGTTCTCGAGCCTCCTTCATCTATGCTTGAAGCCTACAAAGAACGAAGCTCTGTTGAATCAAGCCAAAACGCCCCATAAGAGTTCTTCAACAATACTTTAAAGACGAATCAAAGGTACTCTTCAAAGCATCAAATCATCAAATCTTGCTTCGCAATACACGTCCAAATTCGCGTTCTTGCAAAGCACGAATCTTGGCTTGATTACTCAAATAAATCAAGTCACCATACATCAAATCCAAGGGAAGAATTAGAGGATTGTCATATTCTTTTGACAGAATATATTACATAAAGGTTGGACCCCTTTATATATTAATAAAATCATATATTTGAACACGTGTGCTTGATTAATTTCAGGTGCTCAAAATTGTGTTTACAGATATATTTTAAAAGATAAAAGAATAAAATGTTACTTATCAATCTTATAATGACTAATGCCCTATATATATGAAAAAGATTATATTATCTCTAATACAAGGTCATTGATTTTTTATTGTAAAAAAAAAATTATAATTATATTATCACAGTGAATAGTAATACATGTCTAGAGAGTCCCAATAAATTTTCCATACCAATTACTTTTATTTTTTTACGAGATCTAATCTTTGTAGTTCAAATTTTGGATTTCAGCTTTTTTATACTTTGTAGCATTTGAAGGGATGTTTAGAATAATATTATAAATTATTTTTTAAAATGTTTTTTATTTAAAGTATTAAAATAATTTTTTCTTTGAGTCCTGTCCAAGGACGCCTAACATCCTAAAATTGGTTCCTTAGGTTAGGTTTTCAACTATTTTAAAGGAAAAGAAAAACATAAAATTTGTTTTTGCTTTTCTTCTTCTCGCCCTCTTTCTCGTTTCCTTCTCTCCCGTCCAGATCTCCTGATTCCCTCCATCTGTTGCTTGATAAATCTTGTCACTATCATTCTTTATGCAAAGATATGCACCTCAAATAGTGATTCATCTTTTTTGGCCTCGCCAAACCATATTTGTGGTTTACGAAGGAAGTTAAATCTCATGCATGGGAGTTTGTTGAATTCTCTTCGCAAACTTTGTTAAATGATCTTGAACTGTTTGAAAATATTAAGAAGATCAAAACCCTGCAATAAGGGTAAAAACATTATTATTCAGCGGGTAAAAGATAATTAAAAAACAGAGAATTCATGTTTTTTTTTAAATGTAAGAAATTCAAATAAAAGGACTAAATTAAAAATAAATCAAAGGAGAAAGGGGATGAAAGTGGAAATTGAAAGTAAAAAAAGCTACATTGTATACCAGATATACTAAATTGCATTGAGGATTCACTATAGTCATAGACTTGATACACTATTCACTACAATATGGTTTGACATCTATGGCTTTGGCAAAAAAAAAAAATGAATGCCTTTGGTTTAGGGTATCTGATATTTTTACATGGATTATTTGTTATTATTAATTTATGCGAGGTTGTTTTTGTTTATGTAACATTTTTATGAATAATAAAATAATAAAAATACCTCTAAAACTAAAAAGATCAATAATTTCGAGTTGAGGTATGTAGGTATTTTCAATTTTTCATATACAAGAAAATTACAAATATATCATTGGATCTAAGAAATTCAATGCATTGAGATTAGGGGTATTTTGATTCTAGTTTTGTTGTAGATTGTTGGTTTTCATAAACATAGACTATAATTTATCATTAAAATAATATTTTTAATTATAAAAAAGTTGTTGATAACTATTCAACACACGTCAATAAATACACTATTTAGACAGTATGTGTGATACCATCAAATGATCAAAATTGACCTTGCATCTTTTTTCTAGATGTGTCATCATATTATCTTTTATATGAAGTAGTGTGTGGCAATTCATTGTTATCGGATTGTCGTTGGTGAAAGTTTTATTTTTTTTGTTTCTTTTCTCTCTTACGACAAGTAATATATATAATTGTCCTCTTTATTTTCTAATTTTCAATTCCAGTCCTCATTTTTTTAATTTTTTATTTCATTCCTTTTTCATTTATAGAAGTTATTTTTTTCCAATTTAGTCCTTCTATTACAGTATCTTATATTTTTTATTCCTTATTCTTTAATTTCTTATTTTGTTCTTATTTTTTTATAATTTTTTTTCAATTTAATCCTTCAATTACAAGTGTTTTATATGTTTTATTTTTCATTTCAGTCCTTATTTTTTATTTTTCCTCGGCACCTTTGTTGAAGTTTTTTAGCTTTCAATTTCATCCTTCAATCAAGTTTTTTTTTTAAGTTTAGCCCTCATTATTTT
>NW_011503103.1:0-13190 GCF_000495115.2 Populus euphratica
GGTATTGGTCGTATGCATGAAAATTTTTTTTTGATATATTTGTATATTTATGACATTGCGTCGAAAACCAATTATTCTAAATACGAGATTTGTATTTTTACAATAAAAAAAAAGTACAAAAACCATAAAATAAATACATGAAAAAAAAACAACGATATTACTTGTTTTTTTAGAGGCTGGGTCCAGCTCGGCCCATGTGGCTAGGCTGAACTAAGCAAGCCTAGCCGAGTCAGTGGCCCAAAGCAGTGACCTGGTTAGGCACAAAGGCATGTGTAAGTTTCCTCACGCATGCCTCACAATAACAATAAAAACAAGAATGCATGCACAACTGGGAATAACAGACATAACGGCGGAAACAAAGGATCTACAACGGCGTTGAAGGCGTGATGGTTGATTTATCAAAATTCTCATATGTTTTTTAGCCCCTTTTCCTTATGTTCTCTATTTGCATTAGTTTCCTGCACTTTTTTCTCTACGTCTTCATCCTTCTCTCTCTACTGGTTTTAGCTTCGGTTTCTCTTTTCTTCGTCTCCTTTGTTTTGCTTTCCTTATCTCATAGTAATGCAAGGATGAAGGAAAGAAAATTCTTATGTTTTCTATATTTTTCCTCTCCACTCCCTTTCTTTTCTTTCTTTCTTTCTCTTTTTTTCTGCTCTTTTTTGCTCTTGTTACTTGCCTCCCCCCTCATAGTAACACAAGGATGAAGGAAAGAAAACACTTGTTCTCTATGTTTTTTTCTCTTTTAATGACTGCCTCTCTCTTGTTTTTTTTCTTGTTTTTGTTTTCTACTTTTTGTCCTCTTTTTCTCTCATGTTTTTCATTGCCCCCCTTTATGTCAATAGAGGAGTCTTACATATAGTCTATATGCAACTCCATTTAGGAAACAAACTACATTAATTTAAGGTTGTAATCTTGGATGAGCAAAAAATTGGAAACTAGAACATTTGATTTTAAGTTTGCGATCATTAGTGATTGCTTTCCAAGTTAGAGGATGGTGTGACTCCTTTTCATCCTTCCATACCTAGGACCATGAGGCCAACTATTTTCCTTTGAAATTTGCAAAGAAAAAGGAAAGAAATTAGATGGGTAAGGATGCATGTTGCAAAGTCTTATTTTTCTTATTTAGTGTGGTAAAAATCTCATCATTTATGATGATTTATCCCCCACTCCAGCTTCCAATATCCTTCTTCAATTAAACCTCTCATTTTAGAAATTTTCAATTCAGTCCTTGGTAAAAGAAATCCTTTGAATCAAGCTTGCGAACGTGGGCTAAACCTTTCTCGTGGCAAGAGTCTTTACTTTCATATCAGATACTCAAATCAGAATATTTTAAGCTTTTGATATCAAAATCAAGCAATACAAAAGCCCAAATTCATCTACACTTCTAGCACTATAACTATGATGAAGGATTTAGAGTGAGACAAAATTATTTTAGAGAATAGAATCTTGTAGTAATCTGGTTGGTCAAAAAAGATTTTCTAATTTGATTTAGAAACTAACAACATCAAGCATTCCTTTATAACTAAGAGTATGACCTAAAAACAAATCAATACAATTTGTGATGGAAATAGAGTCTTTAGTGCAAAACTCCAATCAGGATCCTTCTCGCAACATAATTCTCTACTTTCATGTTAGATATTCAAACAGGAATATTGTGAGCTTTTGATATCGAAATCAAGTGATTCAAAAGTCTCAAATTCATCTACACTTGTGATCCATAACTTTCATAAAGGATAAAGAATGAGATAAATTCAATTTAAAAAACATAATTGCAACCAAACTTGACTGGAAACCTTCTCGTAGCAGGATTCTATACTTTCATACTAGATTTCAAACATGAATATCTTGAGTTTTTTATATCAAAATCAAGTAATTCAAAATGCCAAATTCATCTACGTGTCTCAACATACAACTTTGAAGGATTTGAAGTGAGATAAAATTATTTTAGATAAACAAAATCTAGTTAGTTAAAAACGTTTTCGATCTGATAATACCAAGCATCCAAATCTAACTAAGAGTTTACCTTAACAACAATGATCCCTAAGACCTAATAAAGGTGTAGGTTAATTTTTTAACATGTTATGAGTGATAAAATATAGCTAGGATGGTGAGATATCATTGAACACCAAGTTAGAATTAGAGCCTACGTTGGAATAAAAAATTACAATAGTACCATAATCATTTTGTTTAATGCAAATTTTGAGAGATTTATATGAAAACTCCTTATCAACCTAAGAAACCTAACACTTTTTGCAACAAAGGGGAGGATAAAAAAAGTAGAAAATAGTTCAAATAGTGTTTGAAAAAAATTATTTTTTCTCCTCCACTTTTTATCAATTTTCCATCAAACATAAGTTGTACTCCTACACTTGGTTCAAAAGGGGTACATACCATCTTCAGCATGTTGGGTCCAAAAATGAGTAACAACAAGTTACATAATTGATCAGAATATTAAATCGATTAGGGTTTCACAGCATAACTGACACGACTAAAAGGTTGATGTCTTCTCCCAAGTGTAGGAGTGTCGAAGTAATAAATAACCCGGCAAGACCGGGATCGAACCACAGGGAGGTTAATTATACAAATTATAAATAACAATAATACAACAACAATAACAATAACAATAATAACAACAACAGCAACAATAACAACAACAATAATAATAGTGGTGGTAGTAGTAGTAGTAATAATAATAATAATAATAATAATTATAAAGAAAAAGAAGGAGAAGAAGAAGAAGAAGAAGAAGATAAGAACTTTAAGAAGGAATATTAATGTAACAATTAAACAATGATAATAACAAATGTCAAGGTTAGAGATTCCACTAATGGTATGTCAAACAAGTATAATATAAACTCTTATGATTCCATTAGAAACCACACATAAAGGAGGTTCCAAACATATTATAGATTGTTAACATGATTATATTAGTCATCTTATTCGATTAATGCTAATACTTGTAAATCTCGTCAAGCATTCATGATTATAACTTATGTTAACAACAAATCAAATTTCTTTCATAGCTCAGGTGTCGGTTATACCATACAATATGAACTATGAAAGTGCCAAGCATTTGTTGTACCAAGTGTTATACAACATAAATCAAGATTAGTTATTTAACAAGCAAAGTATTAAAGAGTGAACAAGATAACAAATATAAAACATGTTAGTATCAAACATTAAAGTCCTTATTAAGTTTACATTATACTTATTCTTACACCATTAGTGTAACCTTTTCCCCTTGACATAACTAACTTAGCTAGACATAATGAAAGAAAGCAAAATAGATAAATAAAATAAGAACATAAAAGCTAACTAAGAAAAGTAAATGAAATGAAAGGCATAAACTTGATATTAATGAAAGCAAAGCATAAACATTACAAAAAATACAAAGAGAGAAAGGAAGAGCATGATCTTGATCTGAACACCAAGATGCCTAAATGCATGGCAAATGCCTCCTTTTATAGGCCAAAATTGGGAACTATTGATTTGATGACTAATTGATAAGTGGGTGGCCAACTTTTGACTTGGTGACAATCCTTATCTTCTCTTGTCTGCCCAAAACGTCATTGATAACGTCAAAACTGGAGCCAGTTGCAAACATGAAAGTTGTAGGCAATTGTCTCAGCTTTCTTGTGTAAAAAATTCAGCTCATTTGGACTTCTAGAACTCCAGATATGGCCAAAATACCGAACAGTGCTCGGGCTGGAAGACAGATTCGGGCTTCTTTGTTGTTGCTACAATTTGGACTTGATAATGGCCTTTTTAGATCTTGGGCTCCATATGAAAGTTGTAGGCCTATGTCTTACCTTTCCATCCATATAAATTGGACCTAAATCTGAGATATATAGCTCTAGATATGACCCAATTACCGAACAGTGTTCCGGTTTGGATTGCACCGACATCTCTTCTCTAAGTTTGACCATCTCTTTATCCATGCAATTTAAGTTCTTCAAGTCATCAATCAATCCTTTCATTTATGTGATAGACCTGCATTAAAAATAGACATTTACCACAAATTAAAGGTATCTTATATTATTAGATACATTATTATAAAACATATTTTAGTTAAGGAGTTATTGATACTTCAAGTGCAAAATGATGATATAAAACCATGATAAAAATGCACTTTTAAGTACTAATCACACCCCCCAACCAGCTTATTACTAGTCCCTAGTAATCAAAGCGTAAAATAGAAAAACAATTTGCAAATTCCACAAAGCAAGGTATTCATCATTTAACTTCCATTAATCTATCCAGATAAACAAACTCTCATTAAATTTATATATCTGCTCAATACCTCTTAACAAGATATTAATAAACCTTTCTTTTGTGCTCAATGTATCAACACATAATTATGGGGCTTTTCTTGGAAGAAAACAAAATTTTTGTTCTAATGTTTAAGGTTAACTTCCTTGGGTTGGGATTACTATTTTTGTCTTTTTTTTTTTTAACTCTATATACATATACTTTAAAAACATCATGCATCTTTAACCCATGTAACGAGCTTTCAGCTAATGACTCCCAGACCAGTTGGTCTTAGGGCATTAGGTGTTAAGACACCCCTACGAGCTTAGTAACTCGGGTCGCAGATACTGATATGTAGATAGTGCAATGTTTGATTCCCTTAAGCTTTTCTCCTCAACCCATGTAACAAGCGTTGGGCCAATAGCTCCCAAGTCAGTTGACTTTAGGGTATTAGGTGTTAAAACACCCCTTCGGACTTAATTGCTTAGGTTAGGGAGGCTACGAAACCAAACTTATCTACATTTTTATTATCATCATTTTTTTTTCTTTTTCTTTTTCTTTTTTTTTCATGTTTTTCTTTTTTTCTTTTTAATTATATACAATCCCTTTCCCTTAGTTGTTACCTTTAACAAAAGAACATAAATAATGTAATAATCCAATATGCAACCCACAATCATATGTTAAAGTGTGTGTGTGTAAATTAAGGTTTAAAAATACATGTTAAATAAGTATATGAGCAGAATTAAGTGGTAACAATACGAGAGTTTGTAAACCTGAATATTTCAGGAAGTATTATAATAGACCTTGTTAAGAATGGTTACTAAGATGCGTCTCAAGAGTCACTTTAACAAAAGAACTCCTTTACTCTGCCATCCTAGTAACAACAATTATGCACATGCTTTATGAAATGAAAAACAATTTTTTTTTATCAACTACTACCCTCTCCCCCCAACCAAAACGAGACATTGTCCTCAATGTTCTAAGGTAGAAAGATAGAGTATAAAAGATATCACCTGAAATAACGAACACTGACAAAACCTGAAACACACTAAAACAAAAATAAGAAATAACAAAACATAATAATAAAACCAAAAGACACAAAAATTCACAAATGAAGGCTCAAATCCAATCTAAGCTTTTTACGGCTTCCCGTAGATGACCAATTTATGCGACTCATGGAAGGATCAATCACAGGAATGAAAGATTGTAGTTGGTCAATCAACTGTTCAGCAGTAGCAGCAGAGATTATGATTTGTCGTGCAGAAGATGTTAGAAATTCCTGTTCCACAGCATGATCAAGAAAAGACAACAACTTATCATAATAACCATTAACATTTAACAAACCTATGGGTTTATGGTGAATGTGCAATTGAGCCCAAGAGGAAATATGAAAGATCTCTTCCAATGTGCCTAGACCACCTGGTAAAGCAATGAAAGCATCAGCATGGTTAAACATTGCATTCATTCGAGCCGACATTGTGGAGACCTGAAGTTCCTCTCCAATTGTTTTTCCAATGATGTCCCCTTGTGCCAAAGCTTCAGGGACGACCCCCAAAACTTGACTACCTCCTAAAAATGCAGCTATTGACACACCTCCCATTAACCCAAGACTGCCTCCCCCATACACTAAATGAATCTTTCTCTCAGCTAGCACCTAACCAAGATGATTTGCTGATTCTAAAAACTCCTTTTCTTTCCCAGGACTAGATCCACCGAAAACACAAATATTTCTTATTTGATGACCTGAGGAACTTGCCATTTCTACACACTTCTGTATTTGTTAAATGTATGGGTTGAGTAGAAATGAAAGGAAGGAAAAGAGGGTTTTATAGATGAGAAATTAGAAAGGCAATCATAACATCTATATGTAGGCCAGCTAGAGTCTCACACACTCTCTCTCTCTTTTTATTTATTTATTTACTTTTGAAAAAAAACATGTGTATGTACAGGTAGTTGTGATTGTGGCTCACATCTTCCCTTGGTTTTACGTCCAAGAACGGCTTAAACGCCCTCTATGGGTCGGGGATAGGCTTCCCATCCAGTTTTCTTAAAAACTGGCAAACAGGGTCTTTTTTAGTCAGATTCCCAAGACTAAGTCGATCATGTTCTTTATGAAATAGTGGCCATAAATCATGAATTGCACGATGCACATCTCCACTAGGATGCGTCTCAAGAGTCAATAGAAGATTATCTAAAGACTCCTTACTCAGGCCATCCTTAATGAATTGTATTTTATCTTCACGGTTTATAGATACCATTCCTAAAGAACGACATTGTGTATTACAAGTCCATCTAGCACATCGATGACAGACTTCTAGTCGTTTTGCACGACGTTTCTTTGCAAAAGTGCTTTTACCTGTTCCAGGCATGTGTGAAATAAAGAAATTAGAGGACTCACCTGATAATCGGACCTTTGCTTCAATCAACCAACGAATATCTTCAGGAATTCCATGATTCATTAACAATCTCAATCTTGCACATCTAGCACGGTAAATTTTTGTAATCGCATTCTGAGGAACATAAAAATTCACAAATGAAGGCTCAAATCAAATCTAAGCTTTTTATGACTTTCCTTAGATGACCAATTTATGCGACTCATGGAAGGATCAATCACAAGAATGAAAGATTATAGTTGGTCGATCAATTGTTCAACAGTAGCAACAGAGATTATGATTTGTCGTGCAAAAGATGTCAGAAATTCCTATTCCACAGCATGATCAAGAAAAGACAACAACTTATCATAATAACCATTAACATTTAAGAAACCTATGGGTTTATAGTGAATGTGCAGTTGGGCCCAAGAGGAAATATGAAAGATCTCTTCCAATATGCCTAGACCACCTGGTAAAGCAATGAAGGCATCAACATGGTTAAACATTGCATTCATTCGAGCTGACATTGTGGAGACCTGAAGTTCCTCTCCAATTGTTTTTCCAATGATGTCCCCTTGTGCTAAAGCTTCGGGCACAACCCCCAAAACTTGACTACCTCCTAAAAATGCAGCTATTGACACACCTCCCATTAACCCAAGACTGCCTCCCCCATACACCAAATGAATCTTTCTCTCGGCTAGCACCTGACCAAGATGATTTGCTGATTGTAAAAACTCCTTTTCTTTCCCAGGACTAGATCCACCGAAAACACAAATATTTCTTATTTGATGACTTGAGGAACTTGCCATTTCTACACACTTCTGTATTTGTTGAATGTATGGGTTGAGTAGAAATGAAAGGAAGGAAGAGAGGGTTTTATAGATGAGAAATGAGAAAGGCAATCATAACACCTATATGTAGGCCAGCTGGAGTCTCACACTCTCTCTCTCTCTCTCTCTTTATTTATTTATTTATTTACTTTTGAAAAAAAAACATGTGTATGTACAGGTAGTTGTGATTGTGGCTCACATCTTCCCTTGGTTTTACGTCCAAGAACGGCTTAAACGCCCTCTATGGGTCGGGGATAGGCTTCCCATCCAGTTTTCTTAAAAACTGGCAAACAGGGTCTTTTTTAGTCAGATTCCCAAGACTAAGTCGATCATGTTCTTTATGAAATAGTGGCCATAAATCATGAATTGCACGATGCACATCTCCACTAGGATGCGTCTCAAGAGTCAATAGAAGATTATCTAAAGACTCCTTACTCAGGCCATCCTTAATGAATTGTATTTTATCTTCACGGTTTATAGAGGCCAAAATACCGAATAGTGCTCGGGCTGGAAGACAGATTCGGGCTTCTTTGTTGTTGCTACAATTTGGACTTGATAATGGCCTTTTTAGATCTTGGGCTCCATATGAAAGTTGTAGGCCTATGTCTTAACTTTCCATCCATATAAATTGGACCTAAATCTGAGATATATAGCTCTAGATATGACCCAATTACCGAATAGTGTTCCGGTTTGGATTGCACCGACATCTCTTTTCTAAGTTTGGCCATCTCTTTATCCTTGCAATTTAAGTTCTTCAAGTCATCAATCAATCCTTTCATTCATGTGATAGGCCTGCATTAAAAATAGACATTTACCATAAATTATAGGTATCTTATATTATTAGATACATTATTATAAAACATATTTTAGTTAAGGAGTTATTGATACTTCAAGTGCAAAATGATGATATAAAACCATGATAAAAATGCACTTTTATGTACTAATCACACCCCCCAACTAGCTTATTACTAGTCCCTAGTAATCAAAGCGTTAAAATAGAAAACAAATTTGCAAATTTCATAAAGCAAGGTATTCATCATTTAACTTCCATTAATCCATCCAGATAAACAAACTCTCATTAAATTTATATATCTGCTCAATACCTCTTAACAAGATATTAATAAACCTTTCTTTTGTGCTCAATGTATCAACACATAATTATAGGGCTTTTCTTGGAAGAAAACAAAATTTTTGTTCTAATGTTTAAGGTTAACTTCCTTAGGTTGGGATTACTATTTTTGTCGTTTTTTTTTTTTTAACTCTATATACATATACTTTAAAAACATCATGCATCTTTAACCCATGTAATGAGCTTTCAGCTAATGACTCCCAAACCAGTTGGTCTTAGGGCATTAGGTGTTAAGACACCCCTACGAGCTTAGTAACTCGGGTCGCAGATACTGATATGTAGATAGTGCAATGTTTGATTCCCTTAAGCTTTTCTCCTCAACCCATGTAACAAGCGTTGGGCCAATAGCTCCCAAGTCAGTTGACTTTAGGGTATTAGGTGTTAAAACACCCCTTTAGGCTTAATTGCTTAGGTTAGGGAGGCTACGAAACCAAACTTATCTACATTTTTATTATCATCATTTTTTTATTTTTTTTATTTTATTTTTATTTTTTTTCATGTTTTTTTTTCTTAATTATATACAATCCCTTTCTCTTAGTTGTTACCTTTAACAAAAGAACATAAATAATGTAATAATCCAATATGCAACCCACAATCATATGTTAAAGTATGTGTGTGTAAATTAAGGTTTAAGAATACATGTTAAATAAGTATATGAGCAGAATTAAGTGATAACAATGCGAGAGTTTGTAAACCTGAATATTTCAAGAAGTATTATAATAGACCTTGTTAAGAATGGTTACTAAGATGCGTAAGAATGGTTACTAAGATGCGTGTCAAGAGTCACTTTAACAAAAGAGCTCCTTTACTCTGCCATCCTAGTAACAACAATTATGCACATGCTTTATGAAATGAAAAACAATTTTTTTTTTATCAACTACTATCCTCTCCCCCCAACCAAAACGAGACATTGTCCTCAATGTTCTAAGGTAGAAAGATAGAGTATAGAAGATATCACCTGAAATAACGAACACCGACAAACCTGAAACACAGTAAAACAAAAATAAGAAATAACAAAACACAATAATAAAACCAAAAGACACAAAAATTCACAAATGAAGGCTCAAATCCAATCTAAGCTTTTTACGGCTTCCCGTAGATGACCAATTTATGCGACTCTACGGCTTTCCTTAGATGACCAATTTATGCGACTCATGGAAGGATCAATCACAGGAATGAAAGATTGTAATTGGTCAATCAATTGTTCAGCAGTAGCAACAGAGATTATGATTTGTCATGCAGAAGATGTTAGAAATTCCTGTTCCACAGCATGATCAAGAAAAGACAACAACTTATCATAATAACCATTAACATTTAACAAACCTATGGGTTTTTGGTGAATGTGAAGTTGAGTCCAAGAGGAAATATGAAAGATCTCTTCCAATGTACCTAGACCACCTGGTAAAGCAATGAAGGCATCAGCATGGTTAAACATTGCATTCATTCGAGCTGACATTGTGGAGACCTGAAGTTCCTCTCCAATTGTTTTTCCAATGATGTCCCCTTGTGCTAAAGCTTCGGGGACGACCCCCAAAACTTGACTACCTCCTGACAACCCCCAAAACCTGACTACCTCCTAAAAATGCAGCTACTGACACACCTCCTATTAACCCAAGACTGCCTCCCCCATACACCAAATGAATCTTTCTCCCAGCTAGCACCTGACCAAGATGATTTGCTGATTGTAAAAACTCCTTTTCTTTCCCAGGACTAGATCCACCGAAAACACAAATATTTCTTATTTGTTGACTTGAGGAACTTGCCATTTCTACACACTTCTGTATTTGTTGAATGTATGGGTTGAGTAGAAATGAAAGGAAGGAAAAGAGGGTTTTATAGATGAGGAATTAGAAAGGCAATCATAACACCTATATGTAGGCCAGCTGGAGTCTCACACACTCTCTCTCTCTTTTTATTTATTTATTTATTTACTTTTGAAAAAAAGCATGTGTATGTACAGGTAGTTGTGATTGTGGCTCACATCTTCCCTTGGTTTTACGTCCAAGAACGGCTTAAACGCCCTCTATGGGTCGGGGATAGGCTTCCCATCCAGTTTTCTTAAAACCTAGCAAACAGGGTCTTTTTTAGTCAGATTCCCAAGACTAAGTCGATCATGTTCTTTATGAAATAATGGCCATAAATCATGAATTGCACGATGCACATCTCCACTAGGATGCGTCTCAAGAGTCAATAGAAGATTATCTAAAGACTCCTTACTCAGGCCATCCTTAATGAATTGTATTTTATCTTCACGTTTTATAGATGCCATTCCTAAAGAACGACATTGTGTATTACAAGTCCATCTAGCACATCGATGATAGACTCCTAGTCGTTTTGCACGACGCTTCTTTGCAAAAGTGCTTTTACCAGTTCCAAGCATGTGTGAAACAAAGAAATTAGAGGACTCACTTGATAATCGGACCTTTGCTTCAATCAACCAGCGAATATCTTCAGGAATTCCATGATTCATTAACAATCTCAATCTTGCACATCTAGCACGGTAAATTTTTGTAATCGCATTCTGAGGCAGAGCGGGAAAATACTTTTTCAATTTTTCAAGATTAGTGTCCATTTTCAAATGAGAATTAGAACAGAGATTCAAAGAATTGCACAAATATATACACAAATATCAGTTATTGTGGGAAACTGAAAGAACCGACTTAAGTCACGGAGTACTGTTGTCCGCCATTTGACCGGGGTCAGAGAAACTAGCAAAAATCAGTCAAAAATAAACACAAAAAAGAAAATGTGAGAAAAACAAAATAATCAACCTTTATCTACAAGATCATTCAAACCAGCTGATTCATTTTCACTAGGAAAATTATCAAAGTAAGCTTTCAAACGATGTCCATTTTCCTTAAAATCATTGTCATTAATTGAATTCTCAATATCACAGGCCCTATAAGAATTGTTCCATCTTGATCTTAGCTCTCTAGGGAATGAATAGAGTTGAGAATTATAAAACAAAACTTTTTGACCAGTGTCAATTTTTTGACAATTTTCACAAGTTTTGCAGAATGCATGTGTGTCCTTGAACATGGTGGGCCAATAAAATCCATTTTGAAAGATTTTTGTAGCTGTCTTTTTTGACGAGAAATAACTTCCACATGCTTCAGAATGACAAAGTTTAATGACACTACTTACCTCATTGTGGGGAATGAATCTTTGAAATATTTGATCAGGACAATATTTGAATAAGTTAGGGTCATCACAGTAAAAGCTCTTCACTTCATTCAAAAACTTTTCTTTATCTTGGGTACTCCAATCAGCTGGCAAATCTCTTAAAGCAAGAAAATTGATATTTTTATTATACCAAGGCATTGGACTAAGAGAAAGTAAGGATTCGTTAGGAAAGTAATCATCCATTGGTGTGATGTCAGATGTCGAATCTGTTGTCACTGTTGACAAAAGATTCGCATCAACATTTTCGGTGCTTGTTTCATCCGTGATTTCTTCCTCAGAATAAATCATTTGCAAATCTTCAGATTCATCCAATTCATTTTTACTTAAAGTAGATTCAAGTTGATCATAAACTAATTCGTCAATATGATCTACTTCTTGTAAATCATTATCATCTCCAGGTTGCTTGCAAATGTTGAAAATATTCATCTGCAATGTCATGTTTCCAAATGATAGCTTCATCAGTCCATTCCTACAATTAATCAATGCATTAGAAGTTGCAAGAAACGGACGTCCTAAAATAAGAGGAAATGAATTACATACTTCAACAGGTTGTGTGTCCAATACAATAAAATCCACAGGATAAATGAATTTATCGACTTGTACTAACACATCTTCAATTATTCCTCTAGGCACTTTTACAGATCTATCGGTAAGTAAAAGAGATATAGAAGTTGGTTTTAACTCACCTAGATTGAGACTCTGAAAAACTGAATATGGAAGTAAATTCACACTCGCTCCAAGATCAAGAAAAGCTCTTTCAATTTTATGCTCTCCAATAAAGCAAGAAATTGTAGGACAACCAGGGTCTATATATTTTAAAGCATTATTGTTCTGAAGAATAACACTTACTTGTTCGGCTAGAAAGGCTTTCTTTTTCACATTTAGTTTCCTCTTCACAGTGCATAGATCTTTCAAAAATTTAGCATAGGAAGGAACCTATTTAATAGCATCCAACAAAGGTATATTGATCTTTACCTGTTTGAAAATTTCAAAAATTTCAGAGTTGTGATTGACTTTCCTTTGTTTGGTCATGACATGAGGAAATGGAAGTGCTGGTGGTGAATCAGTCGTTTCTTTGCAATTTTCAGATTCATCCCCTTCCTTACCCTGAGAGATTGACTCATCATCTTTCTCATAAGGTCCAAGAGAGGGTTTTTCAATAACCTTCCCACTGCGCAGAGTAGTGACTGATTTGACTTGATCCATGTGTTGGCTTGCGGAACTACTTGCATTTGCCTTGTATTGCCCCTTGGGATTTTGTTGCGGTTGAGATGGAAACATACCTTTCTCTTGGAAACTGAGAGCTGATGTTAATTTTGCACGAGTATCTTTAAAATCTGTCATGTTTTGAGCAAGTTGAGTATTGATTGTCTCTTGCTTTTCAATGAATGCATGCAATATTTCCTCAAGATTTCTTCTAGGAGGTGA
>NW_011503083.1:0-3616 GCF_000495115.2 Populus euphratica
GGTTATAGAACAAGGATGTCTTGACCAATCGAATCTGTCTTATTCCAAACAAAAGGTTCATTAATAATGTTTTTTTTTTCAAATATCAATCGTTGAATTCATAATTTGCAAATTACAGGATAATACTAGGAATAAGTGATTGACTTTTTTCATTCGAGCAATATGGTCCATCTTTTATAATTAAAGTATTCCATAACTTGATATAAAAAGCCTAAAAATTAGTAAGTAGTAGCATATAATATCTAATAAGATATGTGATCAGTAACTATTATAATAATAGGTGATACCTAATAAATTAGGGAATATGTAGTTAATACCTACAAAAGGTTTTCTTTGATAGATATGGAGATTATTTAACTTTGTAAAAAGAGAAAGTATAATGATATTTTAATAGATTCTCTAAATATTGAGAATGAAAATATTGTGAATATTTAACTTGAAGTATTCATTGTGTATTTATAACTCATGAATTTTATCATTTTATGAAGAAAAAAAAAGACTGAAGTGTAATTTTATCCTTGTGGTATTTTAAGTTATATTCTATTCAAAAAGTACATATTAGATCAATATAAAATTTTGAGAAATCCACATAGGTCTACAATAAATTATATGGCAAGTATTGGGCTTGGGTAAGGTTTTCAAGCCCATTAAAGATAAAAGTGGATCCATGCATGTTGTTTAGACTCAAATGGCCTCAAGCATGATAGCCCAAGCTCACAAGTGTGCTAAGGCCTACACCTTGCGTGGGCGGATGCCCAATGCCTAAGCTAAACAACGTGTCTGGACCCACTTTCACATCTAATGGGCTCGGGATTTTTGGCTATGCACTACGCATCCACATGCCCATACAGGAAGCATGGGTTCGAGCTACATGTCTAAATCCATGTTTCTTGAGTTTTTGTTTTTTAAAAGATTTTTTAGATCCATTTTATTTGGATACATTATCCATATTTGCATGTAATTAACTATAAAAGATTGGTCCTTTATAGGAACAAAAGCAAAACACTTACTTACCTAGCAAGATTAGATACCGGAAAGCATTATATTAGTGTTAGTAAATACGAGAATAAATTGAAAGATAATTTCTATTAAAGAATTCATTTTAAACCATGGTTAATATGTATATTTTATGATGAATTAAAAATGGATTACACTTACTTTTAGGGCTAAAATTTTATTGAGAATTATTTTCTAACAAAAATTCTTTAATATGAAACATTAACATAATTAAAATAAATTAAGGGTAAATAAAAAAATTGATCTAAAAAAACTCATGGTTAATATGTTTTTGTAAAACCTAAAACCCTTTATGTCCACATGGAAAAAACACAAAGATTGTCATTTAGTTTATATAGTAAAAAATTAAAAAGTTACAGATAATTTTATACAGAATAGTTTGGGTTTACTGTTAATTATATACTTAACAAAATATCTTATAAAAAATTAGAAAATACACCATATAAATTATGAAAATATTAAAAACCCTTTTATAAACATCTTAAAGTGTGGGAGTCTTTTGCAAAAGTAACAATGCTTGATCTCGAAAATATTAATATAAAACCTGAAATTATGAATTGTGTTTTTATCACACATGCTTATAATTATAATAGCAATATATATATATATATATATATATCAATTTCTTGTATATATATCAAATATTAAGAGCATTTCCTAGTACTATAATGAAATCAAGAAATGCAACATCTTTAAATATGTATTTCATTTAAGGAAACATAAGAAAATCATTCATGAAGTATTATTGAAGTTGGCTCAAGTATTCATCATCAATCAAAAAATAATAATATTGAGCCTAAAATGAGTAAAAGAAAAAAAAATAACTAGAATATTTGGTTTTGATTTTCTAACATGTTAGAAAATAAATCTCAAATGTGCTCTGAAGCAATTTCCTATCATGAAGCTTTGTATTGAAAGAAAATGATCATTTGTGATATTGAATTTATTACAAATAATCATGCATAGAAACTCATGGATATTCCATATGGAAGTAAACTATTTGGATATAAGTGGACATTTAAATGAAATATGAAAGTTGATAGAAGTATTCATAAATATAAAGCTAAAATTTTTGTTAAATGTTTCAAACAACAAGAAAACATGGATTATTTTGACACATGTTTACCTATATCAAGAATAAATTATATTAGAATATTAATAACCATTATAACTATTAATAAATTTGAAATACTTTAAACTGATGCAAAAATAAGTTTCTTAAATGGTAATCTTGATGAAGAGATTTACATGGAATAATCCAAAAGGTTTTTTTTTATTGTTAATGGACAAGAAAAAAATTCTATAAACTTGTTAAATTATTATATGATTTGAAACAAACATATAAATTTAATACATTAAAATTTTAAAAAGATCATGTTATCAAATAAGTTTAAGTTTTAGTGTATAAACTATGAAGAATTAGAATTAAAACTCTTTTTACTATGTTTTCAACTATAATTGTTAGTAAGGCTATCGCCAAATAAAAGGTTTTGTTTTTACAATTTATTCACACCAATTTTAGACCTAACCATATCCAAAATCAAAAAATACTATGAATGTTTGAAAATCATAAATTTAGAAACAATAACTCAATTTGTTATGATTGATTTGAGTTTGGAAATGATTATTAATTTTATAATTCACAAGATCAAAAGAATTTTTTTAATGATCATTTCAAATAGATAAAGATTTCTCAATTCAAACACCTAATAATTCATATATTAAATCCTAAAGAACAAATATTTCAGGGATGTGGTGAGGCTTTAAAAAATCAATGTAAATTAAGTGCAAAGTTTACATGTTGAATAATCGGTTAATCTTTGGGTTCTAGCAATTTAATACTTTCTTTTTAGGTTAACTGCCTAGTGTCTGATAAGTCAATATAGTTAGTCAATATAGTTAATATCTGTAAAAAATTTATTTTGTAAATTTTAGGACTTTTAAATATGTAAGTAAGGATATTTTTAGAAAGAGAAAGTGTAATAATATTTTAAAGAAATAGACTCTGAAAAAATTTATGTTAAAAATATTGCAAATGAAGAAATTATAAGCTTGGAATTTAAAGGATTTATGAGATATTTATAACTTATGAATCTTGTTTTTTTATGAAGAAGAAAGGTTGAAGTGTCATTTTTTATGTGATATTTTAAGTTGTATTTCATTTAAAATAATATATATTAGATCAATATAAAATATTAATAGACCTGTATATAAGTTCTGAAAAATTATAGAAGAAGTAGAGTGTTGAACTCAAACAAATTGTCTATACTCATTAGAAAGAAAGCGTACATACATTGCTCAAGAGCCCTAGATTTTGAATTTATTAAATCCAAGTTTATCGTGCTGTTATTTAAAGTGTGTTTGTGTTTTATTTAAAAAAACCTTTTGAAAATCTTTATTTTTTATTTTTTTTTATGATTTTATATTGTATTAATATTAAAAATAAAAAATATTAATTTAATATATTTTTAAATAAAAAAATTAAAAAATCAACCACTTCCACCGTATTAATCATTACCGTAAAGGCCTTTGAATAATTTATAGCCAAAAAAGGAAAGAAGAAACAATAGAACGCAACGGCCACATGGCTCTCATCCCT
>NW_011503083.1:7681-13429 GCF_000495115.2 Populus euphratica
TATTGCCCTCCCCCCCCCCCCCCCCCCCCCTACATTTAACTTGTTATCATAACTGGAGAGGTGATGACAAATGGTTTCCACTCACTTGCGCATGACGCACATTGAAGAATATTCATTTATCCTGATGGCACCCTCCCTCCCATCCCAGCTTCAACTCTATTCCCAGCTTTCCATTAGCTTCACACAGGTAATTGCATTTGCTAGTGTTCGTTGCACCTCAGTGACTGGTATAATTATACAGATGTGATCATTGTTTCTATACAACTAGAGAATAATAATTCACTCGATAGAGCGGGTAAACTCAGCTGGAGAATCACAACTTGTTGAACTTGAACCAGGTTGTTGATACCATTGATTCGCTTCACGATTAATGAAATTGGCCTCTGCAATCAGAGTTGAATTCACAAATTATGAGAAAGATAAGAGGAGATTTCTTCTTTCATCTATTAGGCCCCCCAAAGTTTGTCCAAAAAGTCAGCACAAATAACGGTATGCGTCTCTAAGCAAATGCGTGCCAACGTCAAAAGTAGTGGGGAGTTGCTCTTTCAAGTCATCGGGAACTCTAGTTAGGCAGTCACAATTAAATAGTAAGCTACAGGGTAGAACTACTCGAGCTTTACCTGACACGAAAACATGGTGGTACTCGTCCTCATCATATATGAATTGTGGAGGATCTGGTGAGCCAATCCCAACTATTGTGCTTCCACTGCATGAAGTATATGGGAAAATGCAAATAAGATTATGACAAAATGGATTAACTTTTATGTAAATTTTAGCAGCTATCATCAATGTTCTAAAATTAAAAACATGGCTTCAACTCTTCTTTAGCACGTCAGGATTAAAATATATAACTATGCAAACAAAATTTAAAAGCTACAGCTGATTATTTACATACTTCATGCAAACTGTTTGCTTTATTCCAACTCTCCTTGCACCGTATATCATGTTATCAACTACAACTACTCACTTATTAAGAGATGCATGCGGTAAATAAGCTCATTTTGTAAAACTTTGAACGCAAACACACAGAGAGAACCCAGCAAACACAACAAAATAAGACTTTGACATAATATACATAGAGCTTAAAATTCAAAATACAAGAAATAAAAAAATATCAAGGATTTGCACCACCTTACTGGTGCAGGAGAAATGAACTTTACAGTTTCAACTTACAAGACACTTCTGCAACCAAAAAGACCTCACTCCATCCGAACTTCAACATTGGTTAGAAAGGGTCCATGCATTTGATGATAAGCATGTTCAGAAATGAGCCTCAAAGGCTTTAGTGTTGCTAAGTGGGGTGCATAAATGAGAATTTAAGGGAATTATATCATGGAATTTGTGTAGTTACCGGAAAGATTAAGGTTTGGAGGTCAGGAGTCAAGGGAGGATGGTATTTTTCAAAGTTACAGATGAATTCTTAACGGATAGTGGAAGGAACTAGAGAAGTTAAAACAAGGAGAAAAGGCACAAAGAAGATATAAACTAGGTTACAAAAGGTCACCCATGCTCCAAACTCAAATGCGCCATTTTCTTCTCTCTTTTTAACAACAATATACTTTTAAAATAGCAATTTCAACCACCCCCTCTCTCTCTCACTCAAGGAGAAAAGGCATTCTAGCATGCTCCAGTTGGGCTGCATTGGATATGAGAGATGCCTAGTGGATAAATAGTTTTGACTTGATTATATATCTGCTCTATAGTAAGCGTGCCCTTAAGGACCATAAAGATAACAGACCTTGCTGAAAATTATTCAATTTGTAGAAAGGATTTGAATGCTTACTAAAAAGACTTGTATATGTAATATAAACCTAAAACTATTGTTATGAACATGGGGTGTTTACACACACAATTATGAGCTAAGAAACTTGTAATGACAAGATAAGTTAAAGACTTTGTCACTTATCAATACCACAGAATACAGTATCTCATGCACTCAACTGCAGAAGGCCAAATCTCATTAGGATTCATTGGAAATATTATACTATCAAATATAACCATGTTGCTGCTTATGCTAAATGTGGATTCAATATGAAGATTCCAATAGCAATCCAGCATCATACCTCCCAGACATAAAAACAGCATCATATTGTCCACGGCCAGCTGCAGCTATACGCTGTTTCAATCTTTTGAGAGAGGGGAGAACTTCAAAAGCAGGGGGCTCTACAAAAGAACTCATCCACAAATATATATAAAAAAATGAATATTCTCTCACCGTAAAGCAAGCAGAAAACAAAATGTATGATTGGACCAGGAATGCACCCTAGCTATCCAAGAACAGCCATGAGCCTAGAGGGAGTTGTGACTTCGAATGACAAGGGGGTCTCTAGCCTGCAACACCACTCTATATGTTCCAAAAAAGTGTGGTGGGTGAAAGGATGGGTTTTGTTATTGCTGTGAGAACCTGAGACAAGCATGCGTTAGGGGTAGATTTAGGGCCACCCAACCTAACCCAATTGTGCATGCATGAAAGCATCAACCATCATTTCTGTCTTTTGTTCTGCAATTTACCTTATTCTTATCCCATTCATAAATAGCATGTTTCAATCTGTGTCACACTTTTACCTTGAGGAGCATTGTCAGTGTGGTAGGAAAAGTGCCATGAGTGCTTACTATCAGCAATCAATATTTAATCTCAAGAGCTGCTGGTCAAGACTTTGTGCATAGAACAGGCAAAGAGTGGTGGTGATGGTGGCGACACAGAGAGAGGCAGTGGTCCAGATTAGGCCCCAGTGCTTCTTCTCCATATTGAACTGGAGAGACTGTTATTGCTTTGACTTTGAAAGCATTTGATTGAGAAAATTGGAGGTTTTTTACAGTATGGAGTGGGATTTCAAGCCTTAACGAACATATGCTGCAGTTTTAATTTGAGAATTGGCTTAAGGAGATGTTAGTCTGTCTTTCTAGTGTGTGTGTGTTGGGCGGGGAGACAGGTATGGAGTTCTATCTCATAGGCACAGAAGTGATGGAAGTGAAATCTTTTCCCTGACTTGTGAGGCAGGGCAGGAATAGGGGAAGATTTTCTTGCAGCAGTGCCTCATCAGGGAGGAGACATCCATCCCCAACCCACCCAGCTGCCATTCATAATTCACCAATCCCAACTGATTTTACAATACTTTCACCAATTGATTATGATACTATGCCAATTAGAACCAGCTTGTGTCATATCCAATAAATTGGGATCTACCAAAAAGATCTTTTTGATGCATGATGCATGGGACAGCAACGTGCAGCTGTGATAGTGTGTTTCATATATTCTATAACAAAACTTGTGTTTTCCAGTTACTTCATAAATAATTTATTGGGCTAAGAACAAAAACCAAATTGGTTATCCAGAAATCAAAAACAACCATAGCTTTTCACGCAGGATTAACTAATCGGAAAGCAGGAAACCGTAGAAAGAACAGAAGACAAAAAAGGTATTTTGAAAAGGAGGAAAAGAAAGCAAGCTCATGTATCTCTGTAGACTCATACCTAAATCATTGATACAAACATCTTGAGATATTCCATTCCTTGAGATCCTCTCTAGCAATGTTAAAGGATCGGCTTGACTGGTTTTATCCAATTGAAAGCACTGACAAATCAAAAGACTTCTCTTGTCAAGTAAATGAGCTCATGTTAAAGAAGTGCAGACAGTGTTCTAATCCATAATATCAAAACTGAAATACCTTGTAAACTTCTGCAGTTGAACATGCCTGTGGGGGCTTTATGAGAACCATTGGCTTATCCAAAGGTACTAGTGAAGGAATATCTTGAACAATCTGGACAACAAGAGCAAAACTTCAGCAAGATCAGAAACTACAGAGAAGAATTGCATTTCTAGATGTGCAAGCACATTAGGAGTATGCATATATAACTGCAGATGGGTGTGCACATCCTTCTAACTGTAACTAAGAGAAATTATTTTAAGTGATTCATATTGTTTTGTCAGGAAAAGGCTAGCAAGTTCCCCCAATGGCAAACTGACTTTGAAATAATTTCCTCCAGGAAAGATCTTTATTACTAATCCAAACATTTGTGTAATCCTGTATGCATGATACTCACCTCAACTAAGCTTTAACTTCTCAATAGGTGAGGTTGGCCACATGAATTTTTTCTCCATCATTCTGCCTTGTGTAGAAGAAAATCTTCCATGAGATGCTCAGAAGCCTAAAACTAGTTTTGTTGGTAGTTGTTGCCTAACTAGGGGCATAACTTCAATGGAATTGAGAGCATGATAGAAACATGAAGTGGAATAAAGAATACTTTGACTTACTTGACAAAGCAAAATTCATACATACCTCACCACGACCAGTACAGTAGGCTGCTCCATGAGAAAAAAAGAAGGGGATATCTGAACCAATCTCACTTGACCATTCTTGGAGTTCCTTCTCAGTAGCAAGACAACCACTGAATTGATTTGCAGCCCACAGGGCAGTAGCAGCATTGCTGCTCCCACCACCAAGCCCTGCCCCAGTGGGCACACTTTTGTCTAAATGAATCTTCCAAAAAAATTCGCCACAAAATTGATTTGCGGCCCACAGGGCAGTTGCAGCATTGCTGCTCCCACCACCAAGCCCTGCCCCAGTGGGCACACTTTTGTCTAAATGAATCTTCCAAAAAAATTCAAAATAAGAAAATTTAATATTACTATACAATTACTAAGTTTTATCAAGAAACAGATCTTCAACACTAACCAATAGCACTTCTTACCCAAAAGAAGTTGTCAGTGCCGGTCTTTTTCCTGTAAAGATTAAGGGCTTTAATGATCTGTATGAAGAAAATCATGAGAAAATAAGTTCACAAGCATATCAGAAATCAATAAAACAACAAAAACACTATTATTTATGCCTTACCAAATTATCTTCAGTAAGGGGCACACCAGACACATTGGTTGATAATCGATCAATACCTTTTGATGGCGACAGAGAGAATTTGATCACATCTCCTAGACTAATCACCTGAAGGAGCAAAAGGGGCCAAATTATGAATTTTTGAAGATTCAACTGATATATCAAACTAAAACTAAAGTTAGCAATAAAAAAAGCCAAATCAATATGAATCCTTTTTACGATGAACTTGTATAAACTGGTGTCCATAGCTCTAAAAAGAAGGCTAAAGGCAAACACTGCTTAAATTTGGACAAGCTTACATGAAATAGAGAAGCCAAATCATGATACCCATCTTCTCTCTTACTGGTTATTCTCAAGAAAACATTAACCTACACCAAATAGCAATACCACAATGCACATAAATAAATTAAGAAAACAAAACAAACCCAATTATCATAAAAGTCAAGCACAAGCAAAGCATGAGAATACTCAAAAAACAAACCTTGCAAGGTGAGAAAAGGGTGAGCCTTGAGAGAGGAGCCTGTTTATCCACCTCATCAGCCAAGTTGTTTATCCTTCCATCAGGATCATACACTAGCTAAATTACCCCCACCAACCAAGAAAATCAAAATAAAAAACCCAAAAAGTTCAAAACTTGTACTCAAAGCATAAACAACAAACCATGGTAAAATGAAAACAAAAACAAATAAAACAACCTCAAAAAACCCAAGTGAACCCAAAATTCAAAAAACAAAGAAATTTAAGCCAAAAGTATACACCTCTACTTTCTTTCCTGTGGCTTTAACAACTGGGGTCTTTGGAAATTGAAGTTGTTGACGAAAAGAAAAGGGCCCACGGGGATTAAACGAAGAGATATTGCTTTTACTTGATAGATTGCAAGATGGTTGGAAATGAAAAGTATTGCAAAGAAGATGAG
>NW_011503079.1:0-13465 GCF_000495115.2 Populus euphratica
CCTCCCCTCTTTCAGCCATTTCAGTACTTCTCCCTTTCCTCTCTGCCAAAAACAAACCAAAACCGGCCGCCCAAGCTTTTTTCCGTTTTGCTTGTTCTTCCTTCAGCCTTACCGCGACAGAACCATTCCCGCCCCCCCCCGTCTTCATCTCCTCCTCCCAGCAGCGGTTTCTCCGCCTCCACAACAGCCAACACTCCCTCTATCCTCTCCTCTCCCAGCCGGCTTGCTCTTCTTCTTCACCCATAGAAGCCAGCCGCCGCCGCCGCCGCACCTCCATCTCCCACACCGGACAAGCTCCCCTCCTCCAGCCGCTCACCACAGATCTGCCCACCTTCTCTCTTCAGCAGCGCCCACAGACCCTACGATTAATTAAGCAGTATCAGTGCCATAGTCTAATAGTTTTACTAATTGTTCTACATTTACACATAGAACACAATCCACAAACATTATTCCCTGGTAAAATCATGATAGAGGATAAAAAAACTTGACTTTTGAATCTTATATTTGTAGTAAATTGTCAACATTTTTTCTCAACCACCATCAACCACCCTCTCCTTTAACAACCACCATCAACCACTTCCAACCACCATTCAACCACCATCAACCACCCTCAACCAAGTTGCCAAGGCTCTCCTATAAATAGAGATAAAGAGAGAGCAATGTAATATGTGTAGTGAAATTGTGGTGAGAGCAAAAGGGTGAAAGTGTGGTGAGTGCAACTGTGAGAGTGAGAAAATACAGATTTGAGAGAAACACCGAGTGTAAGACTGAAACACCCGGTTAAGTGGGATTGTACTGGGTTGAGTTGAGTGTTTGTATCATTCCTCCAATAATATACAATCTGCTGCCTCCGTGGATGTACCCGATTTTGGGGAACCACGTAAATCTGTTGTTTGTGTTTTATTTGTGTTTGCTTTTGGTCCAGTATGCGCAACAATTGGTATCAGAGCATTAGGGAAGCTTGAACACTGAAAAAAACACCTTTTTTCAGCTCTCTGTTCAAAGTTGCAGAATTTTCAAAGTTCTCAGATCTTGATTTTGACCACCTGTGGAGATTCCTCTCGTTGATACGAGTCCGGCGATATAAAGATCATCAAAATCGGAGTTGAAACGAGCCCTGTAGAGCTCGCCGAAGTTTCGCCGGAAATCTGCCGGAAAAACCAGACAGTGCCGGAAATCTCACCTGAGAAGACAGCCACGTCATCCGACACGTTGGCGCTGAGTCACCATCCACGTCATCAACAGAGGGTCCACATTGCCATGTCATCAGACACATCATCTAACAGTGACAGAATATTCTCTTGACAGAATAAGAATATTCCGTTGACAGTAAGAGAATATTCCGTGACAGAATATTCTTCATCAGAGACAGAATATTCCTTCCCTGAGTTAACTCGGTCAGATTGATTTTTTGGCCAACTCAGTGATTTTTTGACCGGTTTTAGGCCGAGTCAAGTTGGTTCCTAGCATTTTCAACCATTCCGGACGCAACCGTGGTGTCCGTTTTGTGAAACAGCACACCGAAGTTACTGTTTTGGCTCTTTTGAGCATAAAAGTGCATGTTTTAACAATTTCGGGAGCCTATTTGTAATTCAAAGACGTCCTAATGGCTGATATTCCAGAAGAAAAATTAGTGGGAAATGCTAGTATACCTCCACAATATATCCCGGTATCGAGTACCAAATTTGAGGTGGAGAAGTTTGATGGGAAGGGAAATTTTGGCATGTGGAAATGTGAAGTCATGGATATGCTTGTCCAAATGAATTTGGATTTCACTCTAGAAGATAAACCGGAGGATTTGGATGATAAAAGCTGGGAAAGGATAAATCGGTTAGCTTGCAGTTCCATCCGACTTTGTCTTGTAAAGGATCAGAAGTACGCCTTTTCAGAACAAAACTCTGCAAAGGAATTATGGCAAGCACTGGAGGACAAGTTTATGAAGAAGAGTATAGAGAATCGTCTCTACTTGAAGAAAAGGATCTTCCGCTTTCAGCACAAGAAAGGTACTTCTATGAATGAGCATCTGAATGATTTCAATAAAATGATAGCTGATTTGAAGAATTTAGATGTGGAAATTGATGATGAAGATAAAGCTCTGCTGTTATTGAATTCACTGCCTGACACATATGAACATCTCGTCACCACTTTACTGTATGGTAAAGAAAAGATTAAATTCATTGATGTGTCCAATGCTTTGGTGAACAATGAGTACCGGAAGAAGGATCAGATTGTTCACAAAGAGTCAACGTCAGAAGCATTGACAGTTAGAGGCAGAACAAACCCTAGAAGATTTCGAGGGCGAGGGAGATCTCGCTCAAAATCCAGAGGAGAATCATCAAACAGACGATATCTTGCAAAAGATGAGTGTGCCTTTTGTCATAAAAAGGGACACTGGAAGAAAGATTGTCCGATCAAGGGCAATAAGGAAAAAGATGAACCAACTGTGAACGTTGCACGAGATGAGGATGAACGAGACTCTGCATTCATGGTCTCATCACCAGAAAACCATTCTGGTGAATGGATTCTTGATTCTGCATGTTCCTATCACATGTGCCCTAACAAGCACTTATTCTCGAGACTCGAGGAGTTCGATGGAGGAGTTGTGTTGATGGGTAATGATGATGTTTGTGAGATCAAAGGGATTGGGACTATCCATCTGAAGATGCATAATGGGGTAGTCAAGACACTGACAGAGGTACGGTATGTACCTGACCTGAAGAAAAATCTCTTCTCACTTGGAGTCCTAGAATCCAATGGTTATAAGATTATCATGCATGGTGGAGTCCTGAGAGCAATCCGTGGTGCATTAGTTGTCTTAAGAGGCACGAGGAAAGGAAACTTATATTTCCTGGATGGATCTACTGTTACCGGTACAGCAGCTGTTTCCAAAAGCATAGAAGATGATGAAGCAGATAATTCCAGACTTTGGCACATGCGTTTAGGGCATGCTGGTGAAAAGGCTTTGCAAGGATTGGTCAAGCAAGGTCTATTAAAAGGCGCCAAGACTGGGAAGCATGGGTTCTGTGAGCATTGTATTCTTGGAAAACAGACAAGAGTCAAGTTTGGCACTGCGGTACACAATACAAAAGGGATTCTTGATTATGTTCACACAGACGTATGGGGACCTTCAAAGAATGAATCTCTTGGAGGTAATCGTTGGTTTGTTACTTTTATTGATGATTTCTCAAGACGAGTATGGGTGTACATGATGAAACACAAGGATGAGGTCCTTGATATCTTTCTGAAATGGAAGAAAATGGTGGAGACTCAAACGGGAAGGAGAGTTAAGACTCTTCGGTCAGATAATGGTGGTGAGTACACTTCAGATCCTTTCTTTAAAGTTTGCCAGGATGAAGGGATCAAACGACATTTTACTGTGCGTAAAACACCACAACAAAATGGAGTAGCAGAACGCATGAATCGCACATTGGTAGAGAAAGTCCGATGTATGCTATCACATTCAGGACTAAGCAAAGTGTTCTGGGGCGAGGCATTAAGCTATGCTCGTCATATTGTTAACCGGTTACCTTCAGCAGCATTAAATGGAAGAACCCCTTTAGAGGTATGGTCAGGCTCTCCTGCAAATGATTATGACTCTATGCGTATATTTGGTTGCTCAGCATATTATCATGTTACTGAGTCCAAGCTAGATCCTAGAGCCAAGAAAGCTATATTTTTGGGCTTTAGTGGAGGAGTAAAAGGTTACAGACTCTGGTGTTCTGAATCAAAGAAAGTGATTTTGAGTAGAGATGTCACTTTTGATGAGTCTGGCATGTTACAACAAGAGAAATCACAGGAGAAGGAAAAACAGTCTGGTGATGCACAACAGGTGGAGTTGGAGACTTCAGTCATTCCTATAAAGACTGTTCAGAAAATCTCTACTGAAGGAGATTCAGATGAAAGTTCAGATGAAGAGGATGCAACAACTTCAGCAACCACACAACAAGAATCCATTGCAACGAGTAAACCGAAAAGAGTTATCAAGAAACCTGATCGGTATTGTAACATGGTGGCTTATGCACTTCCGGTGATTGATGACGGAATCCCCTGCACCTACAAAGAAGCAGTACAGAGTGTAGAAAGTGCAAAATGGAAAGAGGCAATGGATGAAGAGATGAAATCTCTCCACAAGAATCAGACTTGGGATTTGGTACAACTCCCTAAGGAAAAGAAGACAATTGGTTGCAAGTGGGTATATGCTAAGAAGGAAGGTAATCCAGGAAAAGACAACATCCGTTTCAAAGCAAGATTGGTAGCAAAAGGCTATGCTCAGAAGGAGGGGATAGATTATAATGAGGTATTCTCCCCAGTTGTTAAGCATTCATCAATTCGTATTCTGCTAGCCTTGGTTGCACAGTTTGATTTGGAGTTAGCCCAACTTGATGTGAAAACTGCCTTCCTACATGGAGATTTGGAAGAGGAAATTTACATGTCTCAGCCAGATGGTTTCAAAGTCACCGGGAAAGAGAATTGGGCTTGTAAACTGAAGAAGTCACTGTATGGATTGAAACAATCTCCTCGCCAGTGGTATAAGCGATTTGACAAGTTCATGATAGAACATGGATACACACGGAGTCAATTTGATCATTGTGTATATTTTCGCAAACTTCTTGATGGTTCTTTCATCTATTTGCTCTTATATGTGGATGATATGTTGATTGCATCAAAGAGCAAAGTGGAGATTGACAGACTGAAAGCTCAACTGAGAACTGAGTTTGAAATGAAGGATCTTGGAGAAGCTAAGAAGATTCTTGGCATGGAGATTCAGAGAGACAGAAGAAAAGGCACAATCTGTTTGACACAGACCCAATACTTGAAGAAAATTCTAAAGAGATTTGGGGTAGATGGTAAGACCAAGCCTGTAAGTACACCTCTAGCTCCTCATTTTAAGCTAAGTGCTTCAATGTCTCCACGCACAGAGGAAGAGCGCAAGCATATGGTTCAAATTCCGTATGCAAATGCAGTTGGTGCATTAATGTATGCAATGGTTTGTACGAGACCAGATATTTCACATGCAGTCAGTATGGTGAGCAGGTATATGCATGATCCGGGAAAGGGTCATTGGCAGGCAGTTAAGTGGATTCTACGGTACATTCATGGCACAACTGATATTGGTTTGAAGTTTGAGAGGGATGATAGACTCAAATAAAATTTAGTTGGTTATGTGGATTCGGACTATGCTGGTGACTTAGACAAGCGTCGTTCCACAACAGGCTATGTGTTTACACTTGCTAAAGGGCCTGTAAGTTGGAGGTCAACTTTACAATCAACAGTAGCTTTGTCAACAACTGAGGCAGAGTACATGGCAGTAACAGAAGCTTTCAAGGAAGCTATATGGTTACATGGGTTGATTGAAGATTTGGGAATTATTCAAGAGCACGTGAATGTCCATTGTGATAGTCAAAGTGCTATTTGTCTTGCAAAGAATCAGGTTCATCATTCCCGCACCAAGCACATCGATGTTCGATTTCATTTTGTTCGAGAAATTGTGGATGAAGGAGATATTCTGCTACAGAAGATTGGTACCGCAGATAATCCAGCTGACATGCTCACAAAATGTGTCTCAGGGATCAAGTTCCAACATTGTTTGGACTTGGTCAACATCTCTCGGTGTTGAGCACCTTCAGGGTGCAGCGCCATATGGCGCATTAGAGGCAGCATTGATTGATCACAAAGATTGGATGGAAAAATCTTGCCAAGGTGGAGATTTGTAGCAAATTGTCAACATTTTTTCTCAACCACCATCAACCACCCTCTCCTTTAACAACCACCATCAACCACTTCCAACCACCATTCAACCACCATCAACCACCCTCAACCACCCTCAACCAAGTTGCCAAGGCTCTCCTATAAATAGAGATAAAGAGAGAGCAATGTAATATGTGTAGTGAAATTGTGGTGAGAGCAAAAGGGTGAAAGTGTGGTGAGTGCAACTGTGAGAGTGAGAAAATACAGATTTGAGAGAAACACCGAGTGTAAGAGTGAAACACCCGGTTAAGTGGGATTGTACTGGGTTGAGTTGAGTGTTTGTATCATTCCTCCAATAATATACAATCTGCTGCCTCCGTGGACGTACCCGATTTTGGGGAACCACGTAAATCTGTTGTTTGTGTTTTATTTGTGTTTGCTTTTGGTCCAGTATGCGCAACAATATTCTCATCTCCTTATCTCATAGCTAAGAGGGACTCAAACTCTTGTATTTATTATGTCCTTTATTTCTTTGCATGTATGCCGTTTCACTCTCTTTTATTATTATTATTATTATTATTCATTTCTTAATTTTTATTTTTATTTTTTTTTAAAATATGTTGAAAATAAAGGGTAAAAAATAGGGTAAGAAAAAGATTTTTGCATAATTTTGAAGCATTTATTGCTTATATACATTCGTAATTATACTTCTATCAAAAACCCAAAACAAATTAATTCTTTTTTTCCTAATTAAGTCCATTATTATCAACTATAATTTTAATTAAGTCCACTAACCATCTAGGTGGTGGTCAACTGGTAAGAACTTGGGACCAAGGGGTTTGCTCTCTCTGTGGTCTTAGGTTCGAGTCCTTAGTTGCTCATATGATGGCCACTAGAGGTTTACATGGTCGTTAACTTCAGGACCCGTGGGATTAGTCGTGGTGCGCGCAAGCTGGCCCAGACACCCATATTAATCTAAAAAAGTAATTAAAATCAATTGATCCTACTAAAAAAAAAGTAAAATTAAAAAGTCCAAAAAAAATATTGGTTAAAATTTAATTTGGTCCCTCTAAAGTCATCAATATTTGCTTCTATACCTTAAAATCTCTCAATACTACCGTTGTGGTTTTCTAAACGTTTCAATGCCACTCCCAACCATCAACTAAACTATTTTTTAAATTTTTGCTTTTTGAGTTTTTTAGGTTTCTAAATGCATGTGATAACATAGATGTTGATTTGAGAGGGAAAGATGAGAGAAAAATCATAAAAATAAAACAAAAATGTGATAAAATTAACCTTCTGTTAGTTTTTAATAATGAAGAGCAAAATTTAAACTAGAAGAGTAGAACTGGAAAGTTGATAATCTATATGCACAAAAAAAATAGTTTATCTAAATATTTCGTAAGAAAACGATCTTATATATCATTCTTGAGGTACAAGTACACGCATGTTACAGCATATTGTCAGACAGTTTTTTTTTTTTTTTTCGTTTACAAGAAGTCATATTATTAGACTGCTGTTTTGCATAATTTTATCATCGTAACAAAGTGACCAAGACCACCTTATTTTCTATAAATTATTTATTATATTATTTATGGAATATTATCTTCCTTGACTTAGATCTGTATGTTAACTGATTAAATGACTGATATCGGTTGGATAAGCATCAGATGGAAGAAAGGCATTGTACGATCTTCTTGCAGTGAATTGGTTCAAAGCTTCGGTAGGATGAATTGCATCCCAAAACACATATTCAGTCCTATTTTGGCATGGGGTTGAGTCTTGAATGCATTGGCCATCACTACGTGCTGGACAACATCCAACGTTTGTAACCCTAAACCCTGTTTTGCACAAAACAGACAATTTCCATTGCTTAGAGCCAAATAGTTATCATTAAAACAAGAAATTATTAGGTATACTGTGAATCGTACTCCTACTGAGCAATTCCTCGTATTAATAAATTGTAACATCCTCCACCAACAGGTTGGATGACTTACCGAGCACAGAAGGATCGCCAGATGACATCCCAGTAGAATTCAGGTATATAAAGCGTGCGTCATTCAACTCTCTATTCAGTTGATCAACAAGTGATACAAGTCCTGCGTTAAAAGGGAGGACTGCGTTGTTTATATTGGTCACACAAGAGACATTGTTGTGGCATAGAGTAGAAAATGAGTATGGAATGCTGCCTATTGGTCCAAGTCCAGGCAAGGCAAGTTTCCTGGCTCCTAGGAGGTACAGAAGCTGAAGAAAAATAGAAACAAAAGACATAAATTCACAAAAAAAGATAAATTGACATATATATGGGCTATAATGCATAAATTAAGGTACAAATACAATTATTAAAAAACATTTATAGTTTTCAAGCTCTAACTACGAATTCTCATTCAGTAAAATAGATGGATACAAGAATAAGAGAAAAAACCACATCTAGTCCCATAAAAAATGATAAGTATTTCTTATATTTTTCTCTCTTTCTTCTTGTATCCAAGTATCAATGTTTATATTTTAAGCATCATAAAATTTCTCCCGAAACGACACGGATAGTAATACCAACCTTTATTTGCTGACTGTACTGGTCAATTAAAACCTTGGCATATTGATCAGGGGTGTATAATCGGCTTGTTGTATAATTGCTAGGCATGAAGTAGTTGTTTAAGTAGTCATTACTGCCCAAGCTGACATAATATAAGCACTTATTAAGGTAATTTTCTGCTGCCTGCTTAGTCCCTAGTAATTGAATCAAGCGACTCAATGTAGTAACATGATTCAGCAATTGCTCATTTAGGCTGATTCTATCACCCTGGAACATGTCAACAGAAATAGGAAAAGAAGAAGAACAAGATAGAAGTTAAATCATAGGACGTTGTAAGAATGTTCAGAGGCAAAAAATAACTACAACGCAAATTATTTGGTACCAGTTGCCTTCCACTCTCATCACGAATCCCTGCTGCCCCAGATGCATAGTTAACACCAACCAATATTTCTCTGCCTCTAGCAGTTGCAAATGGTGGAATAAATTGGTTAAAGCCCAAAAGTTCACCTGCAAATGCCAAAATGTAACACCATCTGAACCGTATCCGTATGTGCAAATAAATTGTTCTGCTATGATCACGGTTAAGGGGATTTTGACATATAAATTCTATGATGCAAGAGAGATAGACACGAGAAAAGAGAGAAAAAACAACAAAAAAAAAACTAAAAATAATTTTTTAAGAACAAGAAAGATACTATTATCATTTTGAACATCTATATGATTTTTTCTCCTCTCATATACTGTAGCATTATAAAGTTTTTTCTATGCATGCTGTTCTACCAATTCACAACCTTTGACTAAATACTGCGTGTAATTCTTGAACTATATTTCATGAGAGACGATGTAATTTATTCTTAAACAATAATATATAATGAAACTTTACGTGAAGCTATTAATTAATATATTTGGATATACTATGTGATACACAAGACCTAAACTGATATAATTTGGTATATATGAGACAAATTATTTTGCATTTCGAAACTAATATGAAAGTGATAACGTGCAAGGAGATGAGAAGGGATCACCAATAATGTCCACTACGGTTCGGCCATTAGTAAACCTTCCGGTGGTTCCATTAGGGAAGTCAATTCCATATGGGCGGTAATTGGCCTTGGCAGCTGTGACAAGGTTGTTGTTGTTGCCACTATCGGCCAACGAGTCTCCAAATATGAAAAAACAAGGCACCTGTGGAGCTGCATGAGCACAATTTTGCAAATTCGACACCAACTTCAATAGGACAAGTAGTAAGCACCATACTTCGATCTTGTATGCCATTTCTAATCAATTTGCAGGAAATTAATGTGGGAGCTCTTGAGAAGTTATTGAAGCAATGGAGTATGAAAACTGCGAGGAGAACAAAGGAATCAATGGTAACACAGCCTGATGAAAACATTGGGATTATATAGGGTTGGAAGAGGAGTGCAATGCTACAGACATGGTAGCAGTAAATTATTTATATTATTATTATTGTTGTTATAATAGTTCACTTTGAATATTTACTTTTAGGTTATTTACATTATTATTATTATTATTTATATGTTTTGAATATTTGAATATTTACTTTTGCTCATATTTTTTTTTTAAATAGCTTTCTTAATTATCTTTTCTTTATTTGGCTATGACAAATGATTAAAACTACTTTTATGAGATTTTGAAATCAATTATTACTTTTAAATAAAATTTCAGACATTGAGTCCCTCTACATCTTTACTATTCTTATTATTTCTAGAAATTATCAAACTCTAGTTTCCACCATACATTGCATCAATAATGAAAACTAAAAAGTTTTATAGTCTAGCATTTGTTCAAAATAGACATGTTTACTCCCCAAGGTATATAGCCATGAGCAGTAAATTTATGTTATTTCCAGAAAAAATGGAAAAATAACGATAAAAAAAACTTTTTCACTTTATTTTTTTAATTTGATATCTTGAATAATCGCAAGTCAACTCTTACATGTCCACAAGTTATCTTGATTACGTGTACACAATTTTTGAAACCATAAATATCTTTGATTCTTTCCAAATATGGAGTGATTGACTAAGAAAGCGTCATTTTCTTTTTCCTTTTCTTTTTTTTTTTTTCCTAAAAAAAAAGAACATTCATATATAGTAAAGGATTTCTAAGGAAATTATAAGAATTTAAATGAACTATAACAGATAGGTGATAATATAAATTGTATGTATTAAAAAAATGACAACAAAATTGGTAAGATTTTTTATATTTCCTTTTTAAATTAAATACTGAGGATACTAATTTTTTTTTAATTGATGATATATTATTCCTATAATTTAAACTAAAATCATATTAAAATTTATTCTTCAATTGGAAAAGGAGATTTCTCACATTAATTAAAATAAGGAATGATTACTTTATTCCAAGCACAATATTACTTGAAATATTTTCAAAAAATGTAGCATCATGATAAAAAATTTAAATTTTATATAGCAAATTTTAAATTTAAGTCAGAGTATATATTTTTTATAAAAATATAGAACAACCATTAGTTACTCATCTAAATTATAAAATACGCTTTAGATTTTTTCAAATTAAAAGTGTGTGTATATATATATATATATTACTTGAAACGTTGTCATTCCTCGCTCACTTTCTTGGCTTCTCTGTCAGCATTTCATGAGTTGGTTGGGCATTAACGGTGCGTATGGGAGTCTTTGATCAGTTATTTTTCTATTAAAAGGTAAATTCCATGCACAAGCATTCGATTTTGAGGATATTATACTAATTTACAATATAATATTTGAGTTTATTTTTCATCGTTTATCTTTTTGGTTGACAGCTACGTACAAATACAAATTTCTCAGAAAATAATAAATGTTGAAATCTAATTTTTAAAGTTGAAACTGTATTTTATTTCCATCATAATTAATAAATTTCTCAGAAATAATATATGAATTACAGTTGAAACTGTATTTTGTTTCCATCATAATTTTTAAATTTTAAAGCGTTTAATTAATTAATAAATACTATAATTTTACATCAATCCCACTAAAATTCTCTTAGAATTTTAATTAACCAAAAAACTTATATTTTGAAACCATAACTATAAGAACAACAAACACACATTAAATTTGCAACTTGAGGCAGGTGTAGCGTGGGATCAACTCATTTAATATATTTTTTTTTTCATACTTGGCATTAATTTAGAATTCAATTTCCCGGTGACCTACACCTTGTGCACGGACCACGCTTAATATCTCTATAGACATTGACCGAAAGAAATAAATTATGTAACTGAAAGCTGAAATTAATCCCTCGATAACATCATCAAATGAGATTTGCAAGCAATCTTTGAACGAGATAATAATAATAATAATAATAATATACAATTCGAATGAGATTTATAATTTTGTGTTTTGTTTTTATTTTTTAAAAATTTTATCCACGTATTTTTATTTTTTTTATAATCTAATTCTATTGAGATATAGTTTAAAATTATATAAAAAGACAAAGAAAAAAAATCATAATGTAAAATACAAAAAAAAATGCATTATCAAACATAATTCTTATAATTTTTATTTTTATCTAAAAGTTCATTTTACTTAATTTTAAGTTTATTAATTTAAGATATAAAAAAAACAACAAGAAAACAATGAAAAAAAATAAAAATTGATGGTTGGTCAAATTATGGCCATGAAAAAAAATCTTTCCTGATGTTATGAAGTTTCATTTGATAAAAAAATTATCAAAAAATTATTTTATTATTTTTTATAAAAAAATAAATCAGGGTTAATAGCTAATTAATTTTTACTTCAATTTAATTTTTTTGTTTTAAACTAATTTTTAAATATTTTAAATTGAAAGATGGATTTGTTAACATAATAAGAATGTTTATTAAATATTTTTAAATAAAAATATGAAAAAAATAAATTTTTAAATTAAAAACAAAGACGAATAAATAATTTTTAGTAGATGAGATATCATTTACCGTAATAAATGATATCATATTTGATTTTATTTTTAATTTTTTAAAATGAAAAACCAATAAACAAAAAAGAAAAGGATAGGCATGTGAGCCTATCCCTTGCAGCCCCTGCGTGGCCTTTTTTTTCTTTGGATCAAGCACGCTCGGGACACGGTACCAATCGCGTGTCCTCTGTTTATTCAATTCATTATACCTTTTTTTGTAATTAAATTTTATTCTATAAAATAATTAAAAATATCATTTTATTAAATATTAGTCAGCTTATATTTAGTTTTTTATGACATCATAGCATTTTTTTGATAAAATTATCAAATACTCTATACATAAATATCATGAAAATATCTGTCAATAATAACTTTAAAATATCATTTTAAATAATTATATTATAGTTTTGTTTTTACGATTCTAATTAGTGAGCTTTTTTTTTTACAACCCTTCATATTTTTATATTTTTTTTTACTTTGGCTTTTCAAGGAAATCTTTTTATTATCAAATTATCACATTAAAAAAAATACTCAATACCTCCACGACACAATAACAAAACCATTAATCATTTTTTTAATATAAATTTCGCTTTTTATGATTCTAATTATTTTTCCCTTAAAAATTAAATATTTTTATAAATAAATTTCCTAAAACATTATATTAATAGGATAAAAAAATTATTTAAAATCATGTCTTTTTTGTTGTTGTTTCATATCCTTTGGAGTTTATTGAATTTTTATTCTAATCACCTATGGTTTTTATTAAATGATGTGCATTACTTAAAAAAACCTATATTTTTTTTGTTGAGAAAAATAGATTAATAAAAAAATTATAATAGAAACTTATTTTATTTTGATAAAATGTAAATTATAAAAAAAAATTATTAACATATAATGAAATAAAAAATGTAAATAGCTCTTAATGACGCAAAATCAAATAAAAATCAAACTGCTAGAAGGATAGCACCAGTAGCATCGCCAGCCAAAATAGAAGATAGACTACAGGTGAGCAGTCCCAAATAATGTTCTTGCACTCCAAGAAAAATACGAATTTTGGATGGAATTTTACGTCCATAATTTGTTATGAAAACAATTTCATTGTCAATTAGCGATGGACATTAAGAGGAATTAATTTTAGTCAGAAATCCTATTAGAAATATTCTAAAAATAAAAAAAAATCAAATAATTTATGTTGATAATTCCCATAAAAAATACTTTAAAACCTTCACATTCTGATTTCCCACCAAAACAAAAATTCTCGTAAAAATACAATCATATTACAATCGAGAATTTTTTTTTTTTGAGAATTTA